>NC_139222.1:119131479-119378979 GCF_055691185.1 Crinia signifera
CATGAAGATCTTACAAGGATGACCGTTCTTTACCGCCGCCGAAGAAAAAAGAAATAGGGAAGGGTGGGCGGGGCTTTTTCAGACAGAGGAAGAACTTCCTGTGAGTATGTTCCTTTTCTTCCCTGTCTATACTCCTCCCACAGCTCTGATAGGCCTTGTGCCCATCCTATTAACATATCAGCTGACCTTCCAGCGTAACCTGGGGAACCATCAGGGGTTTATGCTCACTCAGTGCTTACTCAGCATTCGTGGTTCTTAAACTCCCCATCAGGTATCCCCAGGTCCACACCTTTCCATCTCACCATAAAATTAACCTAAACCTTAACACTAACCTATATAATAAAAAAGACACAGACACAAGTGCTGGCGTTTCAAAATGAATGTCAATTTATTTTGACAATTAAACTAACTATATATATATAATGGTGGCGGCACCAAAGAACGGTCATTATAGGAAAGTGGGGTTAAAGATGTTACCATACACACCATCGCTGGTGATCGCTCTCCCCGGTCATCCACTCGTGCTAGTGGTGACCACCACCCCGGGCGGGAGCATGGCCGATGACCATCGATGTCAGGAGAGAGCGACACCCCACTATCTACACACACACATGAAGATCTTACAAGGATGACCGTTCTTTACCGCCAAAGCTAGGCCCTAAGCCGCAGCACCGCCACCAAGTAGGAAAAAACGCTCAGCACTGTGTATCTAACCAACTAAAAACATCGCCCAAAAACAGAGCCACGCCCTCCGGGCTCAGATGAACGCCATCGCTCCTATACAGCGCACTCCGCTGAAAGCTGATGGCGTCATGGCGAATAACACCCCCGCCATTGGTCAGCAGATACTTCTCACTGCAGCGTTCACCGTCTTCCGTGACGCTCCAGGCGGGGGCAGGATACCGCATTTCTCCACACTATCCTTGATGTAATGGAGGACCACACCAACTTACATGCAGGCAAATACAAAGAAATAAATAGGGGTCCCGCACAATCACTGAGCGTAGCTCGAGAGCAGTCGTCCGCCCTAAGTCATTACCACCCAGGTGGAAAATAATGACCCTCGGGACCCCAAAATCTCTCAGGGCTCGAATCAGCCCAGCCTGCAGCCCTTTCCACCGCATACCTCTCTCACCCAGCCACCTAACCTCCCCAGCTCGACTAAACACGCGTACATCAGATGCTACCCAATAGACAAAAGAATGTCCAATCATCCAAATGGACTTAACGTCCTGTCGACCGGAAATATTTATAAGAGGTTAGAAGGCTGTCGACAATCTTGCATACCAAGCATTCACCACACTTGTTAGAGAGAGGAATGAGAAAAACCGTGGCCGACCAGCTCTTGAGGCACAAAACACACCGTCTGGGGTAAACTAACAAGTACGCCATGCCAGATTGTGATTATAGCCGAATTGTGCCCCCAGACGGATGTGAAAACACACCTCAAGGCCCCCACTGGAAGTTGACGAGCGCTTATGCATCCAGTCGACCATGGTGAAAGTGACAGATAAGGCTGGCCGAATGTACCTCGGAATGCTGCCGAGCGCCATCGACCCAGGGACTGAATCTCTGAATCGGAGCAGCCCTCCGCAGCCGCCGAGGTAGCAGCCCCAATCCGAAAGGAATGTGACCCAAATTCCTTTGGACCGAGACCCGTGGCCTCCAGCGCCCGTCCTAATCCGTGGCAAAACTGATACTCGGTGAGCGGTGACCCCTCATCATGCATCAGCCATGCACCAGGTAGGTCTGGGTGCACCTGCGCGAAGGCCGTAACCAACGCCACGGGGCACACCCCTTCCACCGCACATGGGAGCAAAGACAGCCACCGCCCCCTTCCAGCCAGGCTAGTCTTGGAACGGCGCAGGTGACATAGCACCGAATCCACATGGACCACCAGGTCATCCACGGTCAATGGTGAGGGTATTCGCTATTGACGGCGCCACCAGCTCCCAAACCTGAAGGCACCATGATACGCCGCTGTATACGCCATCCGGAACAGGACCTCATAGTCAGGCCCGCAAAATGTCCCTCAGGGCACCCAGCAAGGCTGGGAGCAACGGCAATTCAATTGGTCGCCCGCAGTCTGGGAGTGCCGGCGAGGCGCGCAGCCATCCACGCAACGCCCTGGGCACCAGAAAGGACCGGGACGGGTCCGCCCTACCAAGCCGAGACAAAAGAAAGGCACCCCTACCAGCATCCGGCGTACTGAGGCAACCACGCCCCAAGGAGTACCAACTCCATACAACGGCCACCCTAGCCGCACCAGGTGTCTTACCTGCATGAGGGGCAGACAGCCTAAACTGTTCCCCCTTGTGCCATCCTTCCTGATAGCACCCCAGTGTCCCGGGCATGATAGCCCTCATAACTAGCTCCTCCATCCAGTCCAAGCATCTTAAGTGCCTGCCTCCGACATGAGGCTCACCTCTGTGGACATGCCAGGGGTCCCGATGGCCGAGTTCCGGGAACAACCACCAGAGGGGGAGCTGGCCCGCCCTGTGAGGCCTAAGTGGCGAACGGCCTGAGCTCCTGTGCCACTGCACATGTTGGGGACACAATTACGGGCGCCACCCGTGAAGAGGCTGTAACCCCAGGCAGCTCATCAGGGGTAGGCAAAATACCGGGTTGGGAGCTGGCAGAGCCCCAGTAGGGGAAAAAACCCAGACATGCGGTCCATGCAGGAATTCAGAAAGGGCCATAAACTGCTGTACTCCCTTACAGGGAGTAGGTGGCAGGGGCCCTACACCGCATCAGCCCACAGAGGGGAATTATTTTCGGGAACTACCCAAGACCCCCTTTAGCGCTGCACTGAGGGACCAGCCTGGTCCTCCGCAGCCATCGTCGCCTGGCCGGTCCTGCAGGAGGCATGTCCCCGGGGATGGACAGGAGTGATTGGGGTCCCACAATAGGAGGGGTGGCCGTCCCCAGTAGCCTGCACTACCAGCCATACCTCCCTGTCACTCGTCACCCCGCAGGCCGGTCTAAAGGGAGAATATACAAACATCTCACGGCTGGAGCCATGGTGGGAACCAAACCAATGCCATCAGTGCTGTGAGGCAGTGATGCTAACCATTACACCATCTGTAATGCCGGGAACGCCAGAGGGGCGTGCCGCGCTCGTGGCAGGAGTACACCGCCCCTTACCTCTAACGGCCCCATTATATAATATGGTGGTGCCCCTTAAGGGGTTTGAGGCCTGCCTCATGGCGTTAACCATCGCGCCAAGATGCCGCACCTCCCCAATGGCGGGGACTGGGCAGTGGCATCATCCAAGCGGCCCTGCCGCGCCCCGGGGTCGATGCGCCATAGGCACTACTCTGCCCATCCCCCCAGGCTGCCAGGAGGTCCTGGCGCCATTGCCGCGGCCTACCCCTTAGTGATGGGAAATCTAGTTAATTTTCGTGACTATTTTATTATGATCTAGTTCGCCCAACGATTAGCTCAGAAGACTACCATATATCTATATACTCGAGTATAAGCTCACATCCCGATAACATTTTATGTTGAAAAATGCCCGTCCCGGCCTATACTCAAGTGAGGGTCCCACTTGAGTCAATAACCTTCCCAGTATTTAATGTAGACCCAGGTGCTTAGGCTTATATTGGACGACCTCCACTCGAGCCTACATACGGCAGTCTGTCCGTCTCATTATTCCATCAGAGACTGAGAGGCGTGATTATAACTAGATGAAGGGTTGGGAGAGGTTTAGTCAGTCGCACAGTAATCAATGGAATTCAATGCAAGGGTGAACCCTCCTCATATATTATCAACACTCAATTAGTGATGGGTACGAGGGTGTGCTACCATAGACACGGAAAGGACATAGTTATCAAGAAAGAAAAGAGTGTCTTTAGTTGGTGCACCAGGAGAAAAGAAATTCAGTAAAACGTCACTTTTATTTAATTCATTAAAATCGTTTGCGAATATATAAAAGAAATTGACAAGACATGAGACAACACATAGTGATCTAAAAAAGGATAGAAATCCTTACACCTGGTGTAAAACCCCACTGCTTCTTCTCCCACTCTATTTAAATAACCTGTATGGCTTTTTTTCAATTGTAACGTGGTTCAGGGTAATTGTTACTGTGTATACAATGTTTCAAATGTCCCTGGGCTCTCTCTAGCAGCCGCTGGTAAGCATCTGATATAACTAGATGAACCAGACTAACCAATTACGCGCAGAGCAGGGATTTCTAATATTAGCGCATTGGAGGAGTAATATTCCTGTTAGGATGATCAGATGGGAAATAATCTGATTTATTAAACCTATTTTAGAAGGAGTAAAATATACAGCACCCTTATACCCCCTTCACACTGCACTGAACGGTATATTGCCGTTGTTTCACAATTTAAACACGTTTAAGGCAAGCAGAAAGTGCCAGCTGATTTACCGGTGAAAGATCCCCGATATTCCAAAACGGTCCTACACGTTTTAGGGCCATCTGTTATGCAGTGAGAATGGCTCGAGACGGTATTTAGCAAAACAAACATCAGACTACAGACCCGTCCCCTACCTACTGCCTTGAAACGTGTTGAGGGGATCAAACGGGTTGATTGATGTGAATAGTATTCAAATGGCATTCAAAGCGGCCATCTACTGCAATGTCAAGGCTCAGACCTGGCTTGAATACCGCCTTAAATACAGCTTTGTAAAGCGTTTAGGCAGTGCGCAAGCGCACTATAGTGACCCATTCTTTGTTTAGCTCTACCAAACTTATCCCATTTTGGTTATTATTTTCAATTCCATAATATGCCATTAAAATACCCAAATTCAGAGTAATATACTGTCACTATTTTCGCTTTTAAAATACAGTATTTAACCTGTCCCTTTCCCCCAATGTAACTGACTTTAGCGAGAGATAAAGTAAAGAGTTTGCAAAATATCCCGTCAGTTTCTGACATTTATCTTCCACAGCCCAAATGTGACCTAAGCCGGTCGGTTGCCAGGGGAAACTGCTCCACTTTATGTCTCATGGAGGTCCATACATATCCCTCTTTGTCCTGTGGAGTAAACAGAGCTACAGTATATAACATCCTAAACATGATTGGGAGTGTAGCTCGTGACCTAATAGGAAGGCAGCATGGCAGTGCCTACTATAGTTTAGCTCCATACACACCCTACGTGTGCCTGAGCACGGCGGTTCCCACATGGCAGCCCAGAGGCACTGTATAGTCTCGCTATGGCTGTATGAGTCAGGGATTAGTTTTGGGAGCTGTAGGAAGGGAACTAACTGCACTACTGAACTATTTACATGACTCCTGAGTCAACAGTACAATGTAGGTCCACAGAGTCTAGACCATGTCTGAGCTCAGCATTGCCCCCTGTGGAGCAATTATGTACTGCCACCTATGTACTGCATGAGAGCTGCATAACATGGCTGCTGAGGAAACCCTACCCAGATCCCAGCAGAAGATTTTGCACAGCAGTATGCTCAGGCCCCTAGGGGTGTCAGCGGGGGCTGCTGGACCATCTGGGCCCTATTCGGCCCCTGACCTCCTCCCCTGGCTCGCCCACGGCCCCTACCCGGTCTACTAACGGTGGGAGAGGGGGCCCTTGGAGGGAGACCCCTCTGTGGCACTCTAGAGGCCAGGATGGGGATGGATGAGGGGCGAGTACTGTGCGGGCGCCTAACTGTGCCCTGAGCCTGCGTGGGGGTGATCTGTGGGGCCTGTAACTGAGCGCCGCTGGCGCTGGACCGGGCAGAAGGCCGCGATCCAGGCCTGGCGGTATTGCCCGGCGTGCGGGGGCCTAGCCCTCTCGCACGGGTGTTTGCCGCACGGGCGCTACCCCTGCCCGACCCCCCTTGGCTGCCGCGAGCACCGCCGCGCGCGCCGCGGCCTCCGCAAGCACTACGCGAGGTCCGGCGCCCGGTTGCGTCATCAGCCGGCGCCGCGACCATCGCGCCATGACGCGCGGGCGGCACAGGAGCCGCAGGACCCCGCCGCGATCCCCTCCGGTCCCCACTGGAACCACCAGGGACCGCGCCGCTAGGCCCCGCAGCCTCCCAATCCGCCCCCGCCTCAGCAAGGCGGGCGGGCGGGTAGCTCAGCGCGGCCTGTAGGCCATAATGCAGTTGACAGAGAGGGACAGGTGGAAAAGAGGGACAGATCTATTAAGAGGGGAAAGAAGAGACAGAGCAGTATTATAGATGAGAAGAAAACGTTTTAAAGACAAACGGAATATTGATTGCTGCAGAGCAGCCTTGCCTGATCCTGCAGCAGCTTTTTCAGACAGAGGAAGAACTTCCTGTGAGTATGTTCCTTTTCTTCCCTGTCTATACTCCTCCCACAGCTCTGATAGGCCTTGTGCCCATCCTATTAACATATCAGCTGACCTTCCAGCGTAACCTGGGGAACCATCAGGGGTTTATGCTCACTCAGTGCTTACTCAGCATTCGTGGTTCTATTATACCTTATCCCCATTACTCCTTGATTAATAAATATTTCCTCATAAACAACATACATATACACACTAAACATACATAAATACATAATCCAGTGCTACGCCTCCTTTTATAGTTGTAGATTTTGAAGGCACGTTTTTGTTTCCATATACCCTACAGATATGGCTTAATTCTTCTTTTCTCTACCTATGAGTGCATTTTCTACAACATTGTAATTTAAATACTCGTCTGCCCTTGACCCCACAATATTTCCCCTTTTCATCTATATCTTGAAGCCTGGAGAGCCCCTCCTCACCCACGCTATTTACACAGTACTATCTTCTATTTAGTGATTATAGTGCTTTTTTTTTGTGTGTGTCCTGTGTCTTATTATATTATTATTATATATATTTTTTTATATATTTATTTATATTTTTTCTTTTATTTATTTATTTAGTTATTTTTTATCTTCTCTGTGATTTATTTTAAATATCATATACGTGTCTTGTGTCTTTTAAATTTATTTTATAAGAGACATTTATTCACTCTCTTAATTTTCTAACCACTTCTTCCATATTTTGTGATATTTTTTTAAAGTGTTTCTCTTCGTGTAGATATGTTTTTCATGTAGTACCGTATAATCCAGTAGTGCTCTCCAGCCTTCAAAATCTTGGGGTGTTTTTGCCATCCACGTTCTGGCTATCATAACTTTAGCCAATGCGCACATATTCACAACAAATTCCCTATCATCTCTATCCGCTAACCCAACTCCAATTCCATTTAGTATACAACATTTAGATGTAAGGATGGTCTCATTTATCCCTAAGTTCACTAGGGTCAATTTGACCTTATCCCAAAATTCTTGTACTATTTGAAATTCTCATATTAAATGGTAAAATGTACCCGGAGCATTTTTACATTTTGGACACCTGTCCGATGTTTTCCCCCAAAATTTCACCAGTTGTTCCATGGTTATATATGATCTGTGCAGTATATACAGTTGTATTTGTTGTACTCTGATGGAATTTGTACTTTTATAGACTGTTGCCACTGCACTGTCCCATTCTTCTATGTCTATCTGCCCCAGGTCATTCTCCCACTTTTCTTTTAGTTTGTTCAAGCCCTCATCATTTTTTGCCTGTAGTAGATGATTATAAATTGTTGACACTTTTTTAATTTTGTTACCTTCTGTTAGTATTTTTTTAACTGGTGCTATTCCAATTTCTGGGGATTCCCCCTTAAATTGTGCCTGCAATGCTTTTCTTAATTGTACATACCTAAAAAAGTATGATGAGGGTACTGAGAACTCCTCCTGCACTTGGCTGAAGGAGTTTAGTTCTTGATTTATATATAATTGACTCAATAAGGTAATTCCGAATGGGTTCCACACTTTATTAACTTGAAGATTTTTTAGTTCTTTTAAAATTTTTAGATCATGTAATGGTTGATCTACCTCCCATATTTGGAACCCCAAGATTTTATTGGATTCTTTCCATATTTTTATTGCTTGTGTCACTAATGAAGGGTCTGATTTAAGTATTTGTTCCTTTACTAATTTTTGTAGGGGTATATTGTCCCCATTCTGTTTTATCATTTCTTTTATTCCTTCATTATCCCCAGCTCCATTCATCCATCCTGCTAGCTTTATTATTTGCCCAGATAAATAATACAGTTTAAGGTCTGGTAAAGACATTTCACCGTTCTCCCTCTTTCTCATCAATGTCTGTAATTTAATTCTGGGCCGTGTGTTGCTCCATATAAAGGATGAGAACATACTATTCACCTTCCTGAAAAAGGAGTCTGTTATATAACAGGGTGCTTGTTGCAACACATATAGGAATTTTGGTAAAATTATCATCTTTAAAAGATTTACTCTACCTATTGTTGTTAATGGTAGTCTCCCCCATTGTTTTATTTTTGTACTCAGGTATACTATTAAAGGCTCTAGATTTAATTTAATATAGTCTTCAGAGTCTCGGGAGAACCAAATTCCTAGATATTTGAAGGTTTCCACACATTTCAGAGGTGTGTCTACTGGAAGATCTACCGGGATCCCGGGTTTCACTGAAAGAAACCAGAGTAGTCTCCAAATTTTTCTACTTCTCTTAGAACCACCGGAACCGAGCCGTTGCCGTCTGCCAGGAATATTAAGAGGTCATCGGCATATAATGCCACCACGTCTGACCTTTCACCTATTTCAAAACCACCTATTCCTGGATGACTGCGCAGGATACAGGCCAGCGGTTCTATCGCTAAAGCAAACAAACTAGGGGAGAGGGGACACCCCTGCCTTGTCCCTCCATAGAGAGAGAAGGGTTGAGATGTATTCCCATTAACTACCATTCTAGCATTCGGAGCTGTGTATAACAATTGCACCCATTTAATAAATCCCTCCCCCATACCAAAAGATCTCATTACCGCCCAGAGGTAATGCCACTCGACAGCGTCAAACGCCTTAACTGCGTCGAGCGACATCACCACCGGGCGCAGGTCCCCTCCTCGAGGGATCTGGAGATGCGTATATAATTTACGTATATTCAGTGATGTGGATTTCCCCGGCATAAAGCCGGTCTGATCCCCATGCACTATTTCTGCTATATGTCTATTTAATCTCCTTGCTAGTACCTTTGCCAATATCTTGGCTTCAGTAGCTATTAAAGAAATTGGTCGATAGGAATCTAACAGCAAGGGATTTTTTTCTGCTTTCGAGCATAGAATTGGGGAGTTTATTCTCTAAAAAGCTAGTATTTAATGTTTCTAATAACATAGGGGCCAAAACCTCAGAGTATTTTTTATAAATTTCTCCTGGTATACCATCTAACCCTGGGGATTTCCCATTTGGGAGTAGGCCGATAACATCTTTTATTTCCTTCAGCGTTATTGGAGCCTCTAGTTCGTCTTTGCTTATTCTCGATAATTTAGGGAGTTTTATATTTTTTAAGAAACCTTCAATTTCTAATTGATTATGCATAAGTCTAGATTCGTATATTTTGGCAAAATATTCCCTGAACACCTCCACCATATCCAGCTCCGCAGAGACCACTTTTCCTGTTGTATCCATTATTTTAGTGATAATAGTGGATGGACTTTCTGCTTGTGCAATATGTGCCAAGAGGCTGCCAGATCTATCTGAGCTTGCATAGGTGGTATAAGAGTTATGCTGCAATATTCTAGAATTCTCTTCCTTTATGCACTCCAGCCACTCCCTCTGTGATGTTAACCACTCTTTTTTTTATCCTCTGTATTATTCCTTAAGTATGATCTCTCCAGCTCCTCACATTTTTTTTCCAGTTCTGTTACTTTACTCCTGCTTTTCTTTTTTATATTACTAACCTCTTTTTTCAGCATTCCCCTCAAAAATGCTTTAAAAGCATCCCAAACTACACTCATAGATGCTGAGCCCATATTTATCTGCCAAAATTCCTCCCATTTTTCCTTCATTCTATCCTCATCTCCCATTTTCTCCAGCCACCTGGGATCGAATTTCCAAAATTAGTTTTCCCTACCCCCACCTTCCTTTACTTCCAGTAGTACTGGAGAGTGATCAGATATACCTCTGGTCTTATATTCTACATACGTAATCCTGGGCATTAATTTATTTGATACCAGCATTAGGTCAATCCTGGAAAATGACTGGTATGAGGTTGAAAAGCAAGAGAATTGTTTAACTGCAGGGTTTCTCTCCCTCCATGCATCTACCCATCCCAAATTGTGCACAAACCCATCAAATCCACCATTCCCCCTTTTCATTCCAGCAGATGATGTGCTCCACCTATCCAATTGGATGTTCAAAATGTTGTTAAAATCTCCGGTGCATATCACCGGTAGGTCCGGCGACCTAGCTATGAATTCTACGGCTTCAATCAAAACCTCGAAAGAAAAGGGGGGTGGTATATATACAACCAGTAGAAATATCTGTATTGAGTGAATGACACATTCCATAAACACATATCGACCCAGATTATCAATTTTCATTTTATTTATGACAAAAGAAAGAGTTTTTTTGATCAGAATAGATATTCCCCTTGACCCAGTGGTGAAGGGGGCATGAAAAATCTGCCCCACCCATGATTTTTTAAGGGATTTTAGCTTGTTACCCACCAAGTGGGTTTCAATCAAGCACGTGATGTCCACATCATACTGTTTCACTTGATTCATGACCAGCTCTTACTTGCTTCTCAAAGGGAATCGTGACCAGGGATGCTGCCAAAACTGAAGAACATTCAGCACAATCCATTTGCTATTGGCTAGCTAACTATCTGCTGGCCCCCCATACTGGATGTGTCGGGGGGGGGGGGGGGGGGCAGGATGCTTTATCTTTTATGTTTGTTATTGGGACATATTTCTGAAATACTCTAACCGGTTATATTTATTATTTTTTAGGTTTAGGACAATGATCATTACACAGGTCACAAAATGCTTGGAATTTTAGATATGGGATTTTCCATATTTTGGAATTTGTCCATGAATTGAAAAAGAAGTAATATATAATGTAAAATAAATGCTGGTGCGATTACTTTACCTTATGCTTCAGGTCCTTTGTTTGCCTACTGCGCATTCTCAGTCATCAATGGAGGGATCCTACATAGCCAGTAAATAGAGGGAAATCTAGACTGCTCTGGAAAGGTTTCACATTTTGGAGCTTGATAAATTTCACAACATAGCAGCTCCAATAGAAAGCTACGGTATGTGGGCTGCCAATGCTAAGGGAAACCACATCTGCTGCGTATCCCCGTAATACATCCAGGGGAATGCCTACATTTTGCGGGATCCCAAGAAAACCTTTGCTTTAAAAAGTTTAATAAATATTCTCTCAAGAGTACATTATAACAAGGGGTTTAACTTTAAACTGAAGCTTGTTACTGGTAACGTTTTTTTTTCTTGGCTTGATATCTTGGCCACACATTGCTGTCTCGCATCTGTTTTTTAATGTTGATATTTGCATATACTTTTCTATACAATTAATATTTATCCTGATATATGGTTACGACTGTAACATTCCTAACTTTCTATGATGACTTTTTATGTAAGAGACTATGGGGTTATTCTGGTTGACTCGCTTGCATGCGAACATGCACCCTTGTGAGACAACCAGAACCCGCCCTGCGAATGGTGGTACGCCTGACCCCCCCCCCCTTGCAGCGCGTGTGAAATGGATAATTAACATAAACATCCATTTGCAGCCTGTGGGTAAACACCCACATCATTCAATGGTCGCCATTTGCATGCACCCTTGGGAAAATGTACATGGGCAGCTGACATGTGGTGTTGTCAGCTGCACGCCCCCGGCACCCACGTCATTGCCTGATTACCATCGGAACACCCAGTGTTTACATAGGAATGCCCATTAAACGTTGGGTGCTCCCATGGGCGTGACTATCCACTGCCAACCCATGCCCCCCAGCCGCAGCCTTGGTGCCTGCATGCTCACGGTGAACAGTCTGTTTGCCGTGGCCACACGCACCTGGCATATGCATATGCACATGCACAGAAATGGGGCTGCGTATACACCAAACATAGATCCCTGTGCAAATGAATGCTGGCTGCAAGTGCACCAGAATAAGGTCCTATGTGCATTTCATGAATCCTAAAATACTGAATGGATATTAATGTTCTACTATTACCATGACTGCCCATAATGTACTTGACAGCTGTGTCTATGGATCTTGTCTACATTTTCAAAAGTTGAATATTATTTTTCAGACTTTACTGAGGGGCAGGGATGGATTAAAAGGGCCCCGTGAGCTGCTGATCATGCTGGTGAGAATATGCCCTTTTAATTTGATGTAAAAGTCTAGCTCTAGCATAACTGTAAGGCTGAATTTTTGAAGAAGTGCTATCTAACAGAATAAACTAGGGAATAGTGTCCCTTTTAAAGACAGACCAGAATACAGATAGGTAGATTAGATGGAATTGAAAAGATAAATGAGAATGTATAGTTTCCCTGCGCCTCCTCCAGTCTGCTGTCTCAATGTGATTCTTTTTAATCCAATCTCTCAACAAGGAAATGAAGAGATGTATAATGATTGTAAAACAATGAACAGCCGAGCTTTTATGTGCTGCTGAGTTTAACCCTCCAAGTACCCTGTTGTCCAACAGTATAGTTTAAACAGATTTGCACCTAAGACTTACTACAGTATATTGGTTTCAGAATGTGTCAGTTCATCATTTTAGTGTGTTTTAGATTAAGATCTGGCCAGTTGCGGAGATACTGTAAGGCAGCCCCTGCTGCTGCTTGGGGGAGTGGGGGCTGCGTGGGCGCCGGGCAGGGGCATAACTACTGCTGGTGTAGCCAGACCCGAGGAGTAATGGGACCCACTGCCGCTCGCACACATGTAGCTGTTTCTGTTTTTTTTTTTTGCAATGTTCAATACAGTGCTGCGGCAGCGAGCTCCCAGCATAAAGAGCTCTGTCCCCCAAGTGCCCGTCTGCGGCAGCGGGTGGCCAGGAGCTCCGTCCTTCCTCTGCCTAGCAGTTGAAGCTCCGCCCAATCAGCCTGGCAGCTGTCGTTCCGTCTCTCTTCCGCCCGGCACCTCCGTCCGCGGCCTGCCAGCTTTGTCCACACAGCAGCTAGGTCCCCCTCTGCCGGCTCCAGGTAACTCTGTCCCCTCTCTTCTTCCTCTGCTCCCGGCTGTGTGAGATGCAGTATAAGCTGCAGCACTGCCGACTGCCAAGTTGTATACAGCACTATGGAGGGGCATCATGCGTTTGGGCTGTGGGGGAATTATGCGTGTGGCACAAAGGGTGGCATTATGCATCTGGCACAATGGGGGGGCATTATGCATGTGGCACTACGGGGGGCATATGGGTGCATACGTTCAGGTGGCACAACGGGGGCATATGTGTATGTGGCCCTACTGAGGGGGCATTATGTATATAGCACTACAGGGGCATAGTGCATGTGGCACTATAGGGGGCATTATGCATGTGGCACTATGGGGGTATTATGATTGTGGCACTATGGGGGGGGGCATTATGCATGTGGCACTACGGGGGCATTATGCTTGTTGGTACTACAGGGGGCATTATGCTTGTTGGTACTACAGGGGGCATTATGCGTGTTGGTACTACAGGGGGCATTATGCGTGTGGCACTCTGGGGCATTATGTGTGTGTGGCACTAGGGGGGAATTCTGTGTATAAATGGCACTACTGGGGCAATTCTTTGTGTAAATGGCACTACTGGGGGCATTCTGTAGGGTATTATGCATGGAAGCAGCACTGCTACTATATTATATGTTCCAGTGTGGCTAAGGCACTAATTTGTGTATGTGTTTACAGTATGTGGGGGATGTTTTTTTCTTAATTATATATACAGTATGTTTATGGACTGTGTTTGTATGTGAGTGTATGTTAAATATGTGTGTGGCATATGTGTGGGGGCGTTGGGGGGGGGGGGGGGGGGCTAAGTATCTGTATGTGAATAGACTGCTCCATTTTTCTATGGAGAGCATGTAGATTTGTTATATACAGTTCCAAAATACCCTGCATATCCAAAGAATTCATGCAAAAAAAAAAAAAATATCAAAAACATATACAAAGTTTAGCAGCAATACCTAAAATGTATGCACTGTATAATCCAGCATCTAGTAGTAGTAGTTTGTTTATTTATAAGGCGCCACAAAGTGTCTGAAGGGCCGTACATAGCAAACAAAAGCAAATTACAAGGTAACGTACAGGGTGTTTCTACAGAAAAAAAGTTTTCTTGCAGACCGCAAAATTGGAAATATACCGATTCACAATCTGCAAAAAAGCCCCAGCGCTCAAAATTTAAAGAGAATTAATATATTTAGAGGTATCCAATAAGGGACAGCTGCTGCAAATCACACCTGTGGGTTTGCCTATACCCACAAAGGTATAATAGTACAAAGAGGAGAAAAGGTAATTGGTATGTATTGCGCTGCTGAACCCAATTTATTGTATATATACTCTAAAATAGAGGGAATGACCAACGTGCAGTGAATGACACGGACACACTGCTTAAAAAAGTATAAATTTAATATATTATATCAAATAATACATAAAACATTAAGGGAAATAATCAGGAACACAAAAATTACATATATAAGGAAAATAAAAAACACATTAAATAATGACACTCTATTAAAAAATCTTTCATAGGATAAATATATCGGCTGGGTGGTTGTAGCCTGATAGATAGTAGTCCTTAAATGGGGCTAAAAATGGACGTTTGTTAAATTGGAGGCACTCCGCTGTTAATAAGCCACATAAAGAATGATGAAATTTGTTAGATGGATTTTAAGCGTCTCAGAAATGCTGTTGGTAGAAATGAATTAATATGAATAATGGAATAAATGTCCGATGAAAAGTTATTATTTGGTAGGATGAAAATGAATAAAGGTAACAGTCACTCTGGCGTGTAAGTGGCACGCACTATAGCAAGCAGATGGTTGGTTTTGCGTATAGCAAGCAGTAGGTATGCAGCAGTGATGGTATGCAGTGATTGGAAACAGGGGGTTAATGGTTTTATCTCACCCACAGATAGCGTTTGCCAAGTCTGATGGTTGCTCCGTTCACCGTAAGGAGGAAGATGTTAGGGGCCGGTAGTTGTCCTCTGTGGGACGCCAGATGCACTGGCGCCGGCGGGTGGTGTTGCTCTCCTGGAAGGACGGAGCGTCCTAATGTTCAGACGGCGATACTGCTGCTGACGATAATTGCGCTTTTCTTCCGTGTAGCGCTAAAAGGCTGTGTATACAGCGAGACAATAGGTGGCGGCGGGCGGCTCCAAACGTCTCAGTGGTATGACGTCAACGCGTTTCGTCTCCTACGTGGTAATGGAGACTTTTTCAAGACGGATACTAGTGCTTGTTCTGTATCCCTTTTATTTGGTCAGGCTGATTGGATCAATTATCCTATTTTCCACATAATATTAGTGAATATATAATAATATATAAATAGAGTGATTCATATAAGCATTTAGTCATTCTATAAATAATAATACTAAAAAGCAGTGTGTCCGATATTTAGATGCAAATAAATAAAAACGCTACATTGTAAGAACTGTTCTAATTGTTAACTAATAGGGGTCAGCTGTCACAGAGCTGTTTCACAGACATATCGTTACTTCAGTTTAGAAGCAAAACCTAGAGTGTTAATTCATGTTCCATTCTATTGGTCAGTTGGTATAGAGAGAGCAAAAACAGAGAGAGATAATATCCAATGATAATATACAGTATTATCACGATGCACATCATTAATGCATATATATATATAGAAGAGACAATTTACAGAGCATACAGGTTCAGTTTATGAAATCATAATATTTATTGATCTATGCATTTTAAAGTTGCAGTAATCCGATATATAGGTTTTATATTTAGCTAGAGCTACAGTAAAGGTATGTTATCATTATATTAGATCTAAACTTTAGTATATTATTTATTTATTCATTTGTTTGTTTATGATTTAGTTGAGAAACCATCAAGATAGAGAGTAAAGATAAAAAAATAATAGATAAAGAATGAAAAATAAATGAAAAATAAACAATAAAAATAAATAAAATAAAAATAAAAATAAAAAATAATAATAAAGATGTATACATATGGAGAAAAGGAATGCACATATATATACACATATAGGCACATATATATATATATAATGTGCATCAAGCCAGGAAATTTAGTTTTGAATTGATTCCAACTAGATCACAGAAAGGGAGAGGGAGAGGGAGGGGGGAGCGAGGGGAAAAAAAGGGGGGGGGGGATACAAAATATATATGATGAATTTTAGATTTTTAGACAACCCTTATATCTACAGTACCTTAGTTATGATTTTAATAAATCCACTTTTGTTGGGCAATATATTCTCCATATAAATATATTCTATAGTTTATACTAGCCCTTTCAATAAATCCAAAAGAGTTTCAAGAGATTTGTTCATATAGCGAACAAAAAGGGGGATTACCTTATAATTTGGACACTGATCAGCCTGAGATATCCCGAGTGGAGAGAGGGGGGTCTGCAAACCCACACTGTCAATGAACAGTGTGGGTAGATCGCCTTCGCTCCACTCTGATTGGTAATCCCAGGATTTCAATGAAATAACCTTGTATATATATAACTCACCCAGAAAAATCAAATAAACCCCAAGAGAACATATATGTTAGTTTTAATCTCAATTAAAATTTTGATTTTATTTTTATTTTTATTTTTAGTCCAGACACGCGAAGTCCAGGGCCTCATTGAGACCCCTAGGGCTCAGCGTGTCTAGCTTAAAAATCCAGGACGATTCGGCCAGACAAAGCTTCCTATACCTGTCTCCCCCCCTCTTAGTGGTTTCGACATGTTCTACTCCTGTGATGGTTAAACCACTTGGATCACTCTGATGTTTATCCAAAAAGTGTCGAGGGACACTATGCTTCATCATTTTATTCAAGATATTATTCCTGTGTTCCCTGAATCTCATTTTCAGAGATCTAATAGTGCGTCCAACGTACTGGAGTTTACAGGGACACTCCAGCACGTATACGCAATAAGTGGTATCACAGTTCATAAAGGACTTTATATTATGTGTTGAACTATTTACAGATGATGTTATACTATTCTTTTTGTTGAGCATATGTCCACAGGTTAGGCATATGTTCTTGCCACATTTGAAATTTCCATTTGGTCTAGAAGGTAACCAGGATTGCTGTTTTTCTATTTTTAGGGGAGGGAGTAGGCTTGGGGCGATGTTGTCTTTCAAATTTCTATTTCTTCTAAAAGTTATCTTAGGGGTGGTTATTATTTCTTGCAATATTTTATCGTAACTAAGGATCTCAAAATTACTTAGTAAAATCTTCTTTATTTGATTTGATTTATTATTAAATTTTGTTATGAATGCTAGTGTATTTCCAAATTTATTAGGATTTTCGTTTGGTGTTATAGTTTTTTGTTGTTTTTTTGGGACTAAAAGGGTGTCTCTTTTAATTTTCTCTACTTGTATAGATGCCTTCTGTAATAGATTAGTTGGATATTCACGTCTTTTGAAATTAAGTATCATTTGATCTGCCTGGGATTTATAATCAGATTCTAGGGTACAATTACGACGGAGTCTAGTTAGCTGGTTTTTGGGGATGTTATCAACCCAGGGTCTATAATGACCACTCTTGTAATGCAAATAATTATTAGTCCCCACAGGTTTCTTATAGTTATTGGAGATAAGGGTATTGTTGTGAATTGAGAACGCAATATCCAGGAAGTTTACTGAGGTATAACTAAAAGTGTGAGTGAAGGTTAAATTAAATGTGTTAGAATTCAAATAGTTAACAAAATCAAGTGCCAAATCGTGTCCCCCATTCCAAATAATAAATAAATCGTCAATGAAACGGCCATAGAGGACCAGATTCCCCCTAAATGGACCGCCCCATATAAGTTGTTCTTCGAGGCGGCCCATATAGAGGTTCGCAAAGCTAGGTGCGAATCTGGTCCCCATGGCCGTTCCAAGGCGCTGTAGAAAAAAGTGCTCATCAAAAAGAAAGAAATTGTGAGTTAAGATAAAAAGAATAGAATCAAGAAGAAATTGTTTACGCGGTGCGGATATGTCATTAGTGGAGTTGAGGTAGTGGTTAATGGCATCAATGCCCTTGTCATGGGGTATGTTGGTATATAATGCCTGGACATCAAGGGTCAAAAAGCCCCACCCCTCTGTCCATGCTAAATTTAGAGTTTTATTAAGTATGTGAGTGGTATCTTTAATGTGCGAGGGGAGTGCCGTGACGAATTGTTGTAAGTGTGAATCAACAAAATGTGAGAGGTTAGAAGTAAGGGACCCTACACCTGAAATAATGGGGCGTCCGGGAGGTGAAGTGAGACTTTTGTGTATTTTGGGTAAAAAATAAAAAGTGGGAGTGATGGGGTGATAAGGAAATAAAAATTGAGATTCCTCCCTGGATATTGCGCTCTCAACTACCGCAGTCGTAAGCATTTGTTTAAATTGCGCCTGATAAGGGATTGAGGGGTTATTCTGGAGTTGGGTGTAGTATTTAGTATCTTTTAATTGTTTATAGGCTTCGGTTATATAAGCCTCCCTGTCCATTACTACTACCCCTCCCCCTTTGTCGGCCTGTTTGACCACTATAGATAAGTCCTCCTTGAGACTTTTTAGAGCCAGACGTTCCTGTTTAGTTAGATTATCAGCTGGTAAAACTCTATTATTGAAAAATTTCTTCTTATTCTTTACTGTTTTTGTGTTTTTACCTGTGGGGGCTTGAGAACATAGGTTTTTAAAATCTTGTAATGTTTTATTATAAAATATTGTGATTGCAGGGCTTTTTTGTTCTAGTGGAAAAAAACTGGATTTTTTCTTGAACAGTGGTTTGGTGGTAGAGTTTTTGATTGTATTTATATTGAAGGTCTCGATCTCGTCAGGGTTATTTTCATCTAAGAGAGATTCTAGTGTTTCTAGGCCTACAAGATCAGTCTCATCCAAGATTATTGGTAGGCTTTCTTTATCTTGATTAATTTTGCTTAGTTCTTTTGTCGCGAAATACCGCTTTCTACAGAGGTCTCTGGTAAATTTGTTTAGGTCTAAAAATAAATCAAAAACATTAGGGTTCTGATGGGGTGCAAAATTCAGGCCTTTACATAATAGGGTTTTCTGAGGGTCTGTTAACTGATGTGCTGTGAGATTAAAGATACCAGAAGTATCTACTTTAGACGAGGTTTGTTTCGTTCTTTTCCTGCCTCCTCTTCTCCCTCTCCCTCGCGGTACCTTTTGAGGGTATGGCGGGGGAGATTGGAGTACGGGTTTGGATCCTGCCAGCTCCTTGGTTGAAAAACCTGTTCGCTGTGGTTTCTCTCATTAGAGGTATTAGATGGTATTAATTGAGGAGGTGGGGATCTTCTTCTCTCTCTGTAAGAGTCTCTATAGGGTCTGGTTTCTCTGTTAAAGGACTCAGTCCTATCTCTATAGTTATTATATTTATGGTTGTAATTGTTCTGGGATCTATTTCTATACGTTTGGTATGAATTTTTACGTTGTCTAAAGGCTGGGCGTGATCTATATGTCTGCTGGTTCTCTTCATCTGGTATATTTGTCTTAATTTTATGGTATGTCCTTACGATATTTCTTTGGTAATCGTTATGGTCTCTCTCCCATTTACGTTTTTTATTTGTGATCAATTCTTTTTCAAATCTCTCTACTCTGTTATTGATCTGTTCATCTCTCTCTTTAAATGCTGGATTGTCTTTAAAGTTAAGTAGCTCATCTTTAGTTTTTTCTATTTTGGTGACTGTTTTTTCTACTGTCTCCTCGCGGTATTTAATTAACAATTTCATTAACGTAAAGGAGCAGTTGTCAAGTGCCTCATTCCATTTCCTGAGTAATTCAGGTTGGTCATTGATTGACAGATGTTTAGATAATCTAAGTCCCCTTGGGATTATTTTTGTATCAATATACTTTTGTAGAGAGATGCTGTCCCACCAGTTTCGCATCTCATCTTTTAATAGGTCTTCAAGGCTATAAAATAGCTTATTCATGTTCGGGGGGGCATTTGACAAAGGCTCCTCATTTTTTTGAATCACATTAAATTGTGATAAATAACAGTCTCTACGAGTACAGGGTGTGTTGATAAAATACAGCATAAATAGGGGTATAGCTGGTAGAACTAAAATCAGCATAGGCTAGTCGGAAGAAGTGGGTTTTGAGGGAGCGCTTGAAGGAGGTAAAGTAATCAGAAAGCCTGATGGGTGGCAGGCGGTTGTTCCAGTGCAGGGGGGGGAGGGGGGGCAGCGTGAGAGAAGTCTTGGACACAGGAGTGTCCTTCTACAGACATACTATCCGGGCACACATGTGCTGTGCCACTTGTGCAACTGAATACACAGCTGTGTCTAGCCTTAGCCCAATGCATTTCCTATGGAGGCTTGTGCATATTCACCACTATGCTATTACTGGTGCCTGTCCTTGTGTTTTCCTGGTCCCTGTCCTTGTGTTTCCCTCCTATGTCCCTATATATTGTAAATTTGCAGCCGAGCCTTCTAACCTCCAAGTCTGTCTATTGTTACCCAGTTTGTTTTATCACTGTCTACTATTGTAAAGCGCAACGGAATCTGCTGCGCTATATACAAAACTGTAAATAAATAAATACTAGGTAGCTCAGTGGCAAAGCGGAGTGTCGCTTCATCTCTACATAGACCTAAGGTATTAATGAAAAAATAATTAGCATATATGTCAGTGTGGTCAATGCAAAAAAGCTGTTTCAGTGCCGTTAGCGCACCTTTATCATGGGCTGCCCTCAGTCGTCAGTCAGTCACTTGTTATGTGGGGGAGCGCCACAAACTTTTTGGCAGGGGGGAGCAAAATTTATAGTTACGCCACTGGATCTGGCCACTGGTATCTCTTGTTTTGATGTGTAGTTATAAATCTCAGAGCAATAGATTATCCAGTGATGATTTTAAGCCCAATACACACTAGCCAATATACTCTATGAGTATGATATTAAGTGTACACACTGAACAATTTCAGTAAACAATATCCTTCAGTGACATCACCAGGACCTGTTGAATTGACCTGCATCTTCAGCAGACAGGGGGGTGGGTGGTCTTTAATGATGCACAGGAGCACACATCGCTAACGATATTGAGTGTAACCACCATGCATTTTTTTTAAAGATATCTCTCATGTCAGTCCCAAGCATTTCGGATAAGGGATACTCAATCTGTATTATTATTATTATTATTATTATTATTATTATTATACTAAAGGGAACATAGATTATTTTTTTTTAATCTAATAAAAAATTCTAATTCTACTAAAGGAGGCATATGTTACACTAGCTTGACTATATTTGCTAAATATAAATGAAACTACTGCTTGGACTATCGCTGGGATGTAATGGGAGCCAAGTTTGATCTGATCTTGTGTACTGTCCAATTTTTCCACAAAAGTCACACATTTTGTAAAGCTGGTCAGTGCAATAGTGTCCGAGTTCATGCAAAGTCAGATGTTCTCTACTCAGTGAAAAGGCACCAGGAAAAAAGTCAGATTCGGACTTTTTCCACGTGTTAAACATACAACTTGAGTTAATGTAAATAGAGATGCTTTGCCAAACTGTGACAAGGCAAGATGGGAGTTGTAGTTTCACAACAGCTGTAGGGCCATAGTTTGGACATGCCTGAAGTACACAATTACAGCACATTTGCAACAAATAAACAATTTCTTAATTATTTCTAACCGTCAAAATCAAAAACATACTTTGATCTCTTAAAATAGGTCATGCATTGTGCATGTCATTTTTGAATATTTTATCCTGGAACATACATCTTGGTCACAATCAGATGCAATAATAAGCTGATTAAAATGATATGCATCATGTCTATATTCTGAGTGTATTACAGTTAAATTACTGTTTGTTGCAGTGTTTGTCAGGAAATTACTTTAGCATAACATATCATATGCAGATACAGTGATGACAGTACAAGACCAGTTTTGAGGGATCAAATTAGATTTTTGATTTTTAAGGTTAGAAATTATTTAAAAAAATGTTTATGTCTTGAAATGTATTGCAATTGTGTAGGTTTATTTGGTAACCCCTCTTTTTCTTACTCTAACCAATTTAAAAGTTAAGTTTTAATATAAATCAACAATGTTATGCCCCCAAAAAAGGAGAGTACCATACTTTTCTTTTTCTTTCTAATAGTAGACACAGCACGGTGTAAGATGCATTAACATCTGAGTACTTAAAATACAACACAAAATGCACACACACAGGAGAATACTTTTCTTTTTCTTTCCAATAGTACTAACAATTCTTGTTCTCTCTGGAGCACCTCCACCCCTTAATAACAGATACTGAGGTACCGGATAATTATTATTGTGGACTAACAAACTGAAAACCATTATTGTGACTTTCATAACTGTGCGAGAGGCTTGTGCACTGGTGTTCTCCCAATTCCCCTTGTTGCACAGTGCTGTGTCTCTATGCAGTATATGTGAATGCAAATTAATATACCTTGCTTGTTAAGATCAGTTACTTGGTTAGTGTGGTTATCCAACGGATGATCCCGATCTTGCCCCTTCAGTGTACTGAGCCTCTGCCATTGAATTCCCTGAGTAATCCCTTCATGGTTTTTCCCTATTAGCATGTGGTCCATTCTATAGTAGATAGTGTTTGTACAGCGCTCGGAATAAGGGAGAGGCTAACCCTTAGCAGCTCGCACCTGTAGGGGGGAGTCCTGTTACCCCCTGAATGAGAATAGGTAAAGAAATTGGTTGGTGCTAGCGCTCTGGGGTTGCCGTAAGGGGTGGATAATGTTTAAGAGTCACTGATGGTGTACTCTTAGCAGGTAGGCAAAAACTGTAGGCTGGGTGTTGGATGAAGGTAGTGGAGGGCCGGTGTGGTCTGTAGACCTTAAGTCACCTCTCCCTCGAAGAGTGTTCTTTATATCAGGGGGACTTGAGGCTGGGAGTTCTGAGTATAAGTTGCTTGCTTCTGGGCTGTGGTGTTGGTACCTCAGATGCAAGGAGGATGTGTCAGATTAAATCAGATAACGGAATGGTTGCTGCTGTAGCAACTTACCCTTAGGTCTTGTTGAATCAGCATGCACTCCTGTCCTGGATGTTTCCTGGTGAGGTGATCGGCGGCAGGAGGAAATGAATCAATGATGAGGCTAGTGCTTAAAGTAAAGCACAATTTATTGTAAAAGCAAAAAGCAATATACAAATGAAAAAGACTGGTGTCCCAAACGCGTTTCATCCCATAAAGGGACTTTTTCAATGGTGGGGAGTGTGGTATCGCTGGCCCGGTATTTATGCTAGTGAGACTGGCGTTAATTACAGTGTTTGTAATGCGGCGGACACTGCGCATGTGCAGGTGTCCGGCGCTAGAGCCCGAAGTGTATTCATTGTAAGGACTGGGACGGCGCATGTGCCGTACTCTGTATGTGTTTGGCAGGGGTGTAATGCCGGCTGGGGATACGTGTTGGTTGGCGGAAGTGCGTCGGGGTATGACGTCGGATGATCCGGCGTGCTGATAGGTGGGGTTCCGTATGCTCTCTATATGTGTATGGCTAACTCCGCTACGTACTGATTGGAGGGGTGGAGGGGGCTCGCTTCCACTCAATCATGATGTGATTGAAGTGGTAGTGTGGGCTACTGTCGTGAGGATGAGCTAGTTGCCGGCATAGGTGACAGCGGAGTTAAAGCTGTAACCTATGCGCATGAGAGGGGAGGTAAATGGAGCGGTGCCACGTAGATATATTTCAATAGGTATATGGATATAAAGATAGGATGGGAGATTATGGTATGAGGGATGGGGGTACCTATTAATTATATGTGAGGTGGACATGGTAATGGTCCTGTATAGATGATGAGTGGGTAAATATGGAACAAGAAATGGATGTGAATGGTTGCACGGGGATGGATGGATATTTTAATAAATAGGATTACATGGATGGATTTTAATGTGTAAAGATGGAACTTAAAGATTATGTACCGATTATGTGGATATGGGAAAAGGAGGTAACAGGGCATGGCTGGGACTGGGGGGGGGGGGAGGGAAGGGAGGAAGGAGACTAAAAATGGGAGGAAATGAACATAGTGTGTGGGGGGGGGAAGGGGGGGGAGGGTGGAGTGGTGGAGAGCGGCCTTAAGGGGGGGGATGTTAATGAATGGTGTGGATGGATAATATAGATGCCTTAAGGTGCTGTGGGCTTGGTGGGAATAGGGTAATGTGTGGGCTGAAGGAACTGTGCTTGAAAGGTAGAGGGGAGCAACAGAAAAGATATAACAGAGGATTGCCAGTGGTGCAGGCCATAATGGATCAATGACATAGCGGAAAGAAAGGGGGGGGGGGTTTATGACATATAGGTGGTGTCTAGACCGGTTTTAAACGGTTTAGGTAAAATATCTAAAGGATTCTAAAAAAGTCTGAACATGATGGTTGTTGATTGGTGGTTATGGCCACCAATTGTTGGTGAGAGATAATGTCATAAAGTTTCTGGTTGGTTGTTTATATCCTTATGGGTCTATATTAAGACCTGATGGGTGGAGGGTTTGTAGGTCAAAAATCCATTTGCTCTCGACGCGGTTTATCCTCTTGATGTGGTCTCCCCCACGCCAAAAGGGTACAGTTTGGTCGATAGCCATGAATTTAAGTCCTTGTGGGTTGCAGTTGTGTTTTACTCGAAAGTGTTCGGAAACACTGTGCTTCTGTAGTCCTTTCCTAATGTTGCGAATGTGTTCGCTAATCCTGACATGTAGTTTGCGTATTGTACGGCCTACATATTGTTGCTTGCATGGGCATTCGAGTAAATAAATGGTGTTCTTAGTGTCACACATTAGTGTTTTTTTGACGGTGAATTCTTCTTGTGTTTGATTGGATTGGAAGGTCTTGGTTGGTTTTGTTTGTTTATACTGTAAGGTGTTACATCCCTGACATTTGCCACAATGGAAAAAACCTTGGCTAATCCCTTGTCCCTCCAGAGTGGTTTGTGTTGAGGTGTTGGTACTGTTAAGGTGATTTTTTACTAATTTCTGTCTTACATCTCTAGCTTTCCTAAAAACAATGTCTGGCTTGGGTGGCAGAATGGTTTTTAGTTTTTCATCCAAGTGTAGTAGGTGCCAGTGTTTGTGCATGATGGATTTGATTTTAGGAGCTAGGTCTGAGTACCCAGTGATGAATAAGACTTTGTCATTTGTGGTCTCTGGTGGTTTAGTTTTGTATTTAAGCAATTCGTGTCTGGGTTTTTGTTTCAGTTCCTGGAATGCTTTGTCAACCTGTGTTTTGTTGTAGCGTTTTTCGAGAAATTGTTTTTGGAGGTCTTGTCCCTGTTCTACATAGTCTGATAGGTTAGAACAATTTCGTCTAATGCGGGTAAACTGACTGTGTGGGATGCTAGAGATCCAGCTGGGGTGATGGTTACTGTCTGCCCTGATGTAACTATTAACGTCTACTTGTTTTTGGAATGTTTTAGTCTGTAGTTGGTTGTTTCTGATGCTGATGTCTAAATCAAGGAATTCTACATGGGTGTGGCTGTAGTTGGTGGTGAACCGGAGATTTTTGGAGTTGTTGTTGATGTGTGCAAGAAATGTGTTGAGGGATGATTCGTCACCGCTCCAAATGAAGAGCACATCATCTATGTACCGTACCCAGAGGACCAAGTCTGCCTCCAGCCGCGCCCAGATGTTCAAATCTTCCCAATGGCTCATGAAAAGATTAGCATAGCTGGGGGCAAACTTGGTCCCCATAGCTGTCCCATGTTTCTGCAGGTAAAAATCCCCCTCGAACCACATGTAATTGTGTCTGAGGATGAAATTGATCCCTTGTGTTATGAAGGATGCCTGTGTTTTATGTAGTGTGGAGTCTTGTTCTAGAAAGTATTGTATGCTCTCTAAACCTTGCTGGTGATCTATGGAGGTATAGAGCGAGGTGACGTCGCTGGTTGCTAGGAAATAGTGTTCCTGCCAGTCTATTGTGTTTAGGATGTTGAGTACCTGTGTGGTGTCTCTGAGAAAAGCTTTCTGTTTGGTCACATGCTGCTGTAAGAATTGATCAATGTATTCTGATAGGGGTGCTGTGAGACAGTCAATGCCTGACACGATGGGCCTGCCTGGGGGTCTGGTGGGGTTCTTGTGGACCTTAGGAAGGTAATAAAAGACTGGTGTCACTGGGTTGGGTGTGTTGAGGAAATTGTATTCTGTTTTGGTTAAAATGCCTGATGTCTTGCCCTGATTGAGTAATTCTGTGAGTTCTTTCTTGAATTGTGGTAGTGGGTCATGTTTAAGTTTTGTGTAAGTATTGGTGTCTCCCAGAATGTTTGTAGCTTCATTTATGTAGTCCTGTTTGTCCAAAATGACAATCCCTCCCCCCTTGTCAGCTGGTTTTATGACTATTGTGGGGTTAGTGCTTAGATTGTTCATGGCTCTGGTTTCGGCTTTTGTCATGTTTTGTTTGTTACGTGGCGGTGGATTCAGTGTCATTATATACCTGATGACTGCTTCCTCAAATGTTTGAACGTGGTTACCTTTTAGGTAACTTGGGTTGAATGTGGAAGGCGGTTTTAGTGTGGTGTGTTGAAAACCATTGGGGGGGGTCTGGGGGTTAAGGTTATGGTTTTTCCCCATGAAATATTTTTTAAGTGCCAGTTTTCTGGTAAAGTTTTTAATGTCCAAGTAGGTGTCGAATTTGCTTAGTTTGTTGTTGGGGGCGAATTTTAATCCTTTGTTGAGTACATTTGTTTCTGGTGTGGTGAGTTGATGACTGCTTAAGTTGAAGATCCCTGTAGGTTTGTTTGTGTCTGTTTTGTTGGTGTCATGTGCTTTTTGTGTTCCTGAGTGTTTGTTGTGTCCTCCTCTGCATCCTCTCCTCTGTCGCTGAGTTTTCTTTTGTTTGTTCTTATGATTGGAGGGGGTGCATATTTGCCTAGCTCTAAAAAATGATCTCCCCATGCTGGTGATTTTGTGTCAATGGGAGGATTCTGCACAGTAGGGGCTGTTTCTTGTATAAGGGGTGATATTTCTTTTGTGGTGGATCGTAAAGTGACTTTTGTAAAGTCGATCCACCCTTGCTCAAATGATTGTCTTGCTATATCTGTGTATGTGTTGGGTAGGTCGTCTTGATCATCTATTGTGTAGATGGAAAAACTGTCAGTGTCTGCCTCGCTGTGAATGGACAGTTCTAACAGTTCTGGTGTGGTGGGTACCGTGGCTGGTTTGGTGTGCAATCTTGTCATGTATTGTTGGTATGACAGATTGAGTTTCTTATAGATGGGTGTATGTGCGATGTTGCAATTTGTGAATTTTTTTGTGTTGTTCCTTGTATTTATGTGGCTGTTTCTGTAGTGGTGGGATTGGCTTCTGTGGTTTATTGTGGTTCTTTATCCCATACTTGTCCCGTAAGATTTTGGATTTTTTTGTCTGAATCAGTGATTCTTCCTGTTTTTTTAGGCGTGTTAACATTAAGGTTTCTAGGGCTTTGTATTCAGTGTCCCCTTTGTGTGTTTCTAGGCTATTGTCTAATTCCTGGATGTTGGCTTCTATCTTAGTGAGTTCCTTGCGTCTCTCTCTGACGATGAGTTGTATCAATTTGGTGGAACAGTCATTGAGGATGCTGTCCCATTCTTTTATGAAGTCGCTATTTTGTTGGTTGTGTGTAGGTGTTTTTTTGATGCGTAACCCCTTAGGGATTAGATCATGTCCTAGGTACCATTCTAATGTGGCAGCATCCCACCAGTAACGTGTTTCTTTGTCTAATAATTTTTCTAACTGTAGAAATGTTTGACAGAAGTTGTTAGTGGTGGTGTCGGGTGGTTTGGTATTTGTTTCTATGACGTTGGAAAAAAGGTCATTGGCCCTTTGCTGTCTGTCATTTCTTATGTCTAAGATACCCATGCAAGTGTGTGTGCTTCCATAATCTTTAAGTTCCATCTTTACACATTAAAATCCATCCATGTAATCCTATTTATTAAAATATCCATCCATCCCCGTGCAACCATTCACATCCATTTCTTGTTCCATATTTACCCACTCATCATCTATACAGGACCATTACCATGTCCACCTCACATATAATTAATAGGTACCCCCATCCCTCATACCATAATCTCCCATCCTATCTTTATATCCATATACCTATTGAAATATATCTACGTGGCACCGCTCCATTTACCTCCCCTCTCATGCGCATAGGTTACAGCTTTAACTCCGCTGTCACCTATGCCGGCAACTAGCTCATCCTCACGACAGTAGCCCACACTACCACTTCAATCACATCATGATTGAGTGGAAGCGAGCCCCCTCCACCCCTCCAATCAGTACGTAGCGGAGTTAGCCATACACACATAGAGAGCATACGGAACCCCACCTATCAGCACGCCGGATCATCCGACGTCATACCCCGACGCACTTCCGCCAACCAACACGTATCCCCAGCCGGCATTACACCCCTGCCAAACACATACAGAGTACGGCACATGCGCCGTCCCCGTCCTTACAATGAATACACTTCGGGCTCTAGCGCCGGACACCTGCACATGCGCAGTGTCCGCCGCATTACAAACACTGTAATTAACGCCAGTCTCACTAGCATAAATACCGGGCCAGCGATACCACACTCCCCACCATTGAAAAAGTCCCTTTATGGGATGAAACGCGTTTGGGACACCAGTCTTTTTCATTTGTATATTGCTTTTTGCTTTTACAATAAATTGTGCTTTACTTTAAGCACTAGCCTCATCATTGATTCATTTCCTCTTGCCGCCGATCACCTCACCAGGAAACATCCAGGACAGGAGTGCATGCTGATTCAACAAGACCTAAGGGTAAGTTGCTACAGCAGCAACCATTCCGTTATCTGATTTAATCTGACACATCCTCCTTGCATCTGAGGTACCAACACCACAGCCCAGAAGCAAGCAACTTATACTCAGAACTCCCAGCCTCAAGTCCCCCTGATATAAAGAACACTCTTCGAGGGAGAGGTGACTTAAGGTCTACAGACCACACCGGCCCTCCACTACCTTCATCCAACACCCAGCCTACAGTTTTTGCCTACCTGCTAAGAGTACACCATCAGTGACTCTTAAACATTATCCACCCCTTACGGCAACCCCAGAGCGCTAGCACCAACCAATTTCTTTACCTATTCTCATTCAGGGGGTAACAGGACTCCCCCCTACAGGTGCGAGCTGCTAAGGGTTAGCCTCTCCCTTATTCCGAGCGCTGTACAAACACTATCTACTAACTATCGGCTCTTGTTCGTCCTAGTTTGCACAGCTGCTGGAAGCACACACACTTGCATGGGTATCTTAGACATAAGAAATGACAGACAGCAAAGGGCCAATGACCTTTTTTCCAACGTCATAGAAACAAATACCAAACCACCCGACACCACCACTAACAACTTCTGTCAAACATTTCTACAGTTAGAAAAATTATTAGACAAAGAAACACGTTACTGGTGGGATGCTGCCACATTAGAATGGTACCTAGGACATGATCTAATCCCTAAGGGGTTACGCATCAAAAAAACACCTACACACAACCAACAAAATAGCGACTTCATAAAAGAATGGGACAGCATCCTCAATGACTGGTTCACCAAATTGATACAACTCATCGTCAGAGAGAGACGCAAGGAACTCACTAAGATAGAAGCCAACATCCAGGAATTAGACAATAGCCTAGAAACACACAAAGGGGACACTGAATACAAAGCCCTAGAAACCTTAATGTTAACACGCCTAAAAAAACAGGAAGAATCACTGATTCAGACAAAAAAATCCAAAATCTTACGGGACAAGTATGGGATAAAGAACCACAATAAACCACAGAAGCCAATCCCACCACTACAGAAACAGCCACATAAATACAAGGAACAACACAAAAAATGCAAAAAATTCACAAATTGCAACATCGCACATACACCCATCTATAAGAAACTCAATCTGTCATACCAACAATACATGACAAGATTGCACACCAAACCAGCCACGGTACCCACCACACCAGAACTGTTAGAACTGTCCATTCACAGCGAGGCAGACACTGACAGTTTTTCCATCTACACAATAGATGATCAAGACTAACTACCCAACACATACACAGATATAGCAAGACAATCATTTGAGCAAGGGTGGATCGACTTTACAAAAGTCACTTTACGATCCACCACAAAAGAAATATCACCCCTTATACAAGAAACAGCCCCTACTGTGCAGAATCCTCCCATTGACACAAAATCACCAGCATGGGGAGATCATTTTTTAGAGCTAGGCAAATATGCACCCCCTCCAATCATAAGAACAAACAAAAGAAAACTCAGCGACAGAGGAGAGGATGCAGAGGAGGACACAACAAACACTCAGGAACACAAAAAGCACATGACACCAACAAAACAGACACAAACAAACCTACAGGGATCTTCAACTTAAGCAGTCATCAACTCACCACACCAGAAACAAATGTACTCAACAAAGGATTAAAATTCGCCCCCAACAACAAACTAAGCAAATTCGACACCTACTTGGACATTAAAAACTTTACCAGAAAACTGGCACTTAAAAAATATTTCATGGGGAAAAACCATAACCTTAACCCCTTCATGACAGAGCCAGTTTGTGCCTTCATGACAGAGCCCTTTTTTTCAAATCTGACATGTCTCACTTAAGTGGGGATAACTTTTTTTTGCTTTTACTTATCCCAGTGATTTTGAGATTGTTTTCTCGTGACACATTGTACTTCAAGTTAGTGGTAAATTTGGGTCGATACAGTCTGTGTTTTTTTGTGAAAAATACCAAAATATCGTGAAAAAATGGAAAATTTAGCAATATGCAAAATGTCACATTTTCTGCTTGTGAGACAAATAATCATACCACTCAAAATAGTTAATAACTAACAAAGACCATATGTCTACTTTATGTTGCAATCATTATTTCAACTTCCTTTTAATTTTTTTGGACACTAGGAGGCTTCAAATATGACTAGCAAATTCTAAAATTTTCAAGAAAATTTCAAACACTGATTTTTTTAGGGACCAGTTCAGTTCTGATGTGACTTTGAGGGACTTGTATGTGAGACACCCCCATAAATGATGCCATTTCAAAAACTGCACCCCTCACAGTATTCAAAACAGCATTTTGGAAGTTTGTTAACCCTTTAGGTGTTTCACAGGAATTAAAACAAAGTGTAGGTGAAATTTCAAAATTTCATTTTTTTTTCGGATTTTCAATTTTAATACATTTTTCTAAGGAACACAGTACATTTTACTAGAGAAATGTGACTAAAAATTGATTCCCCCAATTCTTTGGTTTTCATAAATATCCTATATGTGGCCCTAGTGTGCACGGTGACCAAACCACAGGCTTCATAATAGAAGGAGCACCTACTTGATTTTGGAGACTCCTTTTTATGAGATTATTTTTTAGGCACCATGTAGGTTTCTAGGCACCATAAGATGCTAAAAGTTAGGAACCCCCCCACAAGTGACCCCATTTTGCAAACTACACCCCTCAGGGAATTCATCTAGGGGTATAGTGTACATTTCAAACCCCCAGGGGTTTCACCAATTGTGGTACAACTGGGCAGTGAAAATGAAAAAAAATAATTTTTCATTTTCACAGCTCAGTTGTATCAAAATTGGTGAAACCCCGGGGGGTTTGAAATGTACTCTATACCCCTAGATGAATTCCCTGAGGGGTGTAGTTTGCAAAATGGGGTCACTTGTGGGGGGGTTCCACTGTATGGGTGTTTCGGGGGTCATTCAACCAGAATCTGTGCTGCAAAATCCAAAAATCACTCCTTCCCTTCTGAGTCCTGCCATGCACCCAACTGGTATTTTTTGGTCACATGTGAGGCATTGCCGTACCCGGGAGAAATTGGGGCACAGATTTTGGGGTGCTTTGTCTCCTTCATTCCTTGTGAAAATGAAAAAATTTGAGCCAGATCTGCATTTTTGTGTAAAAAAATTTAATTTTTTACACAAAAATGCAGTTCTGGCTCAAAATTTTTAATTTTCACAAGGAATGAAGGAGACAAAGCACCCCAAAATCTGTGCCCCAATTTTTTTCCGGGTACGGCAATGCCTCACATGTGACCAAAAAATACCAGTTGGGTGCATGGCAGGACTCAGAAGGGAAGGAGTGATTTTTGGTGGTGGAATGAATGGCGGGTGCTATGTCGCATTAGCAAGACCCCCGAAGCACCAATACAGTGGAACCCCCCCACAAGTGACCCCATTTTGGTCACCAGCTTTGGGAGGGGGGCTGGCGCTGCGGCTGGCGGGGGGGTGGGAGGGGTGCTGGCGCTGCGGCAGCCGGGTGGGTGGGAGGGAGGGGGGCTGCCGGGTGGGAGGGGGGGGGCTGGCGATCGTTGGTGATCGGTGCGGTATACGCACACACACACACACACACACACACACATATATATATATATATATATAGAGGGAGAATCAGCCTGGCACTCCCGATGCTTGTCATGCAACTGCCGCGGGTGCTCGGAGGAAACCAAATTTTAGCAAACGATTCAAACAGGCTCTGTCACTCCAGCGGTCTTTCAGTGAAAAAAAGTTTTAATGTGATCCGACGTTTCGGGGCTACAACAACGCCCCTTCTTCAAGGTGTACAAAACAATAAGTGTGGGTGCAGTCTTACCTTATATACAGGTATGAGTGGTGCAGGTGTCAGGCTGATTCTCCCTCTACAGTATTGGGGATATTCCAATCTCCTCCTGAGCCAAGGCACCCGTTTGACCCCTACTTCTACCTTCACACAGCAAGAGTGTGCAGAAACTGAGCACCAGCACGGAGCACCAGCAGCCTCACGGAGCACTCACAGCACGCATTCACTATGTCACAGCAGTCTAATATGGAATCACCAGTCCTCGCAGGGTTCAATGACCAAGCAGCATGTAGCGGCGTAAGATTGGACCGAGGAAGTGTACATGGGTACACAGATGACGAAGCTGAAAGAGTGCTTTTCAAAAGTAATCTGTCCCAGATTGAGGGAAACCCGGGACCAGAAGATCTATACCGCCAATTATTCAAACTCAAACGCCGGGAGGTAGATTTTCTCCTCCATGGCGTATCACTATCAGACTATTATCGAGAGCGTATGATCCCGAGGGGATTTCGTGTCAGAAACACGCCCACAATAGGGCGACACAATTTGGAGTTCTGTAAAAAATGGACCAGCATATTGAACAAATGCAGCCTGGATCTAATAATCCTGGTCATCGAGGAATCAGGCCGTGAGCTTGCCGAGACCAAGGAGAATATTGCCCAATTTGAACAGGAGAAACTGCAAGTATTAACCAATGACACCACGCAGAATTGGATGAACAAACTAAATACTCAAATTGATACATATAGGCGTGAACTGTTACAGTTCAAACGTAACAAGTACCAAACGGTAAAAGAGGATTATGAGAAAAATCGAGTGTATAGGTGGCTAACAGGAGGAGAAGAGCCACGCAATTATAAACCTAGAACTAGCCAAGGGTGGAGAAGACGCAGAGAAATAAGGGCTGGACAAGCACCATCCTCTAACAGTGACACAGACGCCGCACAAATAGACTCAGAAGGAGCTGCAATAACATCAGATGTCCCTTTAGAACCGGCGACCAAACCAAAAAGAACCCCAAGAGGCAGAGGAAAACCCCCCGTCGGGGACGTCAAAACAAGAGGATCCACCAAAAAAAGCACAGCCAAGTAGACACAATCTGCAATCTGTCCAAACGCAAACTTACGCCACTAGAATCACAAGTCCTAAATAAGGGCTTATCCTTCGTGCCAACTTCAAGCTTTAATGAATTCGAGTGGAAGACGGACATACACCGATTTTCAAGAAAACTCCGCCTACAAGAATTTTTTCAGAATCACCCTGACACCTCAATCCCGTCACCACATCAGACCTTTCTTAATAGCCGGTCCCAATCTAAGTTTGACCCCAACTCGACCAATCCTTCTATCAAATCATATATTCGGTTGATGGACGAAGCTGTTACTAAGTATGTGGATGTAAATAAAAACAACAAAAAATACTATAACCTTTCAAAAGGTGAATGGCAAGCCTTACAAGATCTGAGCAAATATACAGACATAATAATCCGCCCAGCGGACAAAGGCGGGGCATTAGTAATATTGGACATTGACTATTACCGCAATGAAATAGTGCAACAACTGGCCGATGTCAATACGTATGCCAAACTACCAAAAGATCCAACAATGGATTATAAGAAGGAGCTGGATGCAATATTGGAAAAAGCATTACGTGATGGGTTGATCACGGCCAAATTAAAATCTGCATTAACACAACAGCACCCGGTAGTACCCATACTGTACACAGTACCAAAAATTCATAAGAACTCCACATCCCCCCCAGGACGTCCCATTATATCAGCACAAGACTCATTGTATCAACCGGTATCTCAATTTTTGGACGGTATTCTACAACCGCTAATCATCAAACAGGAATCATACATAAAAGATACAACGGACTTTCTCAACAAAATCAATGAAGTCGGGACAGTACCAGAGGGAACTATTATTTGTGTTATGGATGTATGCAGCTTGTATACAACCATTCCACACAGCACAGGCTTGCATGCTATGAAGGAGTTTCTTATGAAGGAGAAAGTAACATGTGTGGATATAGATCTATTTGTCACTCTTCTGGAACTAACTTTAAAAAGAAATTATTTTTTATTTGACAATGAATTCTATATACAACGTACAGGATGCTCAATGGGCAGTAATGTATCGCCAGCATTTGCTAATACATTTATGTTCCAAGAGGAACAACTAATGTTCTTCAACCAACCTGCCAGTGCCAGTAACATTCTAGCATACTGTCGATTCATCGACGATCTGTTCCTCCTGTGGACAGGGGGAGAACCAGCATTGCTTGAACTCATCCAACACATTAACAACCGTCCTTCACCCATCAAGATCACCCATCAGTTCTCCACTACAAATTTGAATTACTTGGATGTCATGGTGACAATACAAGACGGCAAGCTATCAACAGCGGTATATTCAAAGCCAACAGATAAAAACACATTGTTGAAAAGAAACAGTCACCACCCGAGACCATTAATAACAGCTTTACCCAGGTCACAGATGATACGGACTGCTCGAATTACTAGTAACCGTGACTTACTCCCACAAGAACTTGATAAACAAATAGAGAAATTTGCACAGAGGGGGTACGATGAAGTCCAGCTAAACATCCAAAAAGAGGAGGTCCTCAATATCCCACGAGCCTCACTACTAGAACCAAAGAAGAAAACTCAAAAGAAGGGTGTTTCGGGGGTCATTCAACCAGAATCTGTGCTGCAAAATCCAAAAATCACTCCTTCCCTTCTGAGTCCTGCCATGCACCCAACTGGTATTTTTTGGTCACATGTGAGGCATTGCCGTACCCGGGAGAAATTGGGGCACAGATTTTGGGGTGCTTTGTCTCCTTCATTCCTTGTGAAAATGAAAAAATTTGAGCCAGATCTGCATTTTTGTGTAAAAAAATTTAATTTTTTACACAAAAATGCAGTTCTGGCTCAAAATTTTTAATTTTCACAAGGAATGAAGGAGACAAAGCACCCCAAAATCTGTGCCCCAATTTCTCCCGGGTACGGCAATGCCTCACATGTGACCAAAAAATACCAGTTGGGTGCATGGCAGGACTCAGAAGGGAAGGAGTGATTTTTGGTGGTGGAATGAATGGCGGGTGCTATGTCGCATTAGCAAGACCCCCGAAGCACCAATACAGTGGAACCCCCCCACAAGTGACCCCATTTTGGTCACCAGCTTTGGGAGGGGGGCTGGCGCTGCGGCTGGCGGGGGGTTGGAGGGGTGCTGGCGCTGCGGCAGCCGGGTGGGTGGGAGGGAGGGGGGCTGCCGGGTGGGAGGGGGGGGGGCTGGTGATCGTTGGTGATCGGTGCGGTATACGCACACACACACACACACACACACACACACACACACACATATATATATATATATATATAGAGGGAGAATCAGCCTGGCACTCCCGATGCTTGTCATGCAACTGCCGCGGGTGCTCGGAGGAAACCAAATTTTAGCAAACGATTCAAACAGGCTCTGTCACTCCAGCGGTCTTTCAGTGAAAAAAAGTTTTAATGTGATCCGACGTTTCGGGGCTACAACAACGCCCCTTCTTCAAGGTGTACAAAACAATAAGTGTGGGTGCAGTCTTACCTTATATACAGGTATGAGTGGTGCAGGTGTCAGGCTGATTCTCCCTCTACAGTATTGGGGATATTCCAATCTCCTCCTGAGCCAAGGCACCCGTTTGACCCCTACTTCTACCTTCACACAGCAAGAGTGTGCAGAAACTGAGCACCAGCACGGAGCACCAGCAGCCTCACGGAGCACTCACAGCACGCATTCACCATGTCACAGCAGTCTAATATGGAATCACCAGTCCTCGCAGGGTTCAATGACCAAGCAGCATGTAGCGGCGTAAGATTGGACCGAGGAAGTGTACATGGGTACACAGATGACGAAGCTGAAAGAGTGCTTTTCAAAAGTAATCTGTCCCAGATTGAGGGAAACCCGGGACCAGAAGATCTATACCGCCAATTATTCAAACTCAAACGCCGGGAGGTAGATTTTCTCCTCCATGGCGTATCACTATCAGACTATTATCGAGAGCGTATGATCCCGAGGGGATTTCGTGTCAGAAACACGCCCACAATAGGGCGACACAATTTGGAGTTCTGTAAAAAATGGACCAGCATATTGAACAAATGCAGCCTGGATCTAATAATCCTGGTCATCGAGGAATCAGGCCGTGAGCTTGCCGAGACCAAGGAGAATATTGCCCAATTTGAACAGGAGAAACTGCAAGTATTAACCAATGACACCACGCAGAATTGGATGAACAAACTAAATACTCAAATTGATACATATAGGCGTGAACTGTTACAGTTCAAACGTAACAAGTACCAAACGGTAAAAGAGGATTATGAGAAAAATCGAGTGTATAGGTGGCTAACAGGAGGAGAAGAGCCACGCAATTATAAACCTAGAACTAGCCAAGGGTGGAGAAGACGCAGAGAAATAAGGGCTGGACAAGCACCATCCTCTAACAGTGACACAGACGCCGCACAAATAGACTCAGAAGGAGCTGCAATAACATCAGATGTCCCTTTAGAACCGGCGACCAAACCAAAAAGAACCCCAAGAGGCAGAGGAAAACCCCCCGTCGGGGACGTCAAAACAAGAGGATCCACCAAAAAAAGCACAGCCAAGTAGACACAATCTGCAATCTGTCCAAACGCAAACTTACGCCACTAGAATCACAAGTCCTAAATAAGGGCTTATCCTTCGTGCCAACTTCAAGCTTTAATGAATTCGAGTGGAAGACGGACATACACCGATTTTCAAGAAAACTCCGCCTACAAGAATTTTTTCAGAATCACCCTGACACCTCAATCCCGTCACCACATCAGACCTTTCTTAATAGCCGGTCCCAATCTAAGTTTGACCCCAACTCGACCAATCCTTCTATCAAATCATATATTCGGTTGATGGACGAAGCTGTTACTAAGTATGTGGATGTAAATAAAAACAACAAAAAATACTATAACCTTTCAAAAGGTGAATGGCAAGCCTTACAAGATCTGAGCAAATATACAGACATAATAATCCGCCCAGCGGACAAAGGCGGGGCATTAGTAATATTGGACATTGACTATTACCGCAATGAAATAGTGCAACAACTGGCCGATGTCAATACGTATGCCAAACTACCAAAAGATCCAACAATGGATTATAAGAAGGAGCTGGATGCAATATTGGAAAAAGCATTACGTGATGGGTTGATCACGGCCAAATTAAAATCTGCATTAACACAACAGCACCCGGTAGTACCCATACTGTACACAGTACCAAAAATTCATAAGAACTCCACATCCCCCCCAGGACGTCCCATTATATCAGCACAAGACTCATTGTATCAACCGGTATCTCAATTTTTGGACGGTATTCTACAACCGCTAATCATCAAACAGGAATCATACATAAAAGATACAACGGACTTTCTCAACAAAATCAATGAAGTCGGGACAGTACCAGAGGGAACTATTATTTGTGTTATGGATGTATGCAGCTTGTATACAACCATTCCACACAGCACAGGCTTGCATGCTATGAAGGAGTTTCTTATGAAGGAGAAAGTAACATGTGTGGATATAGATCTATTTGTCACTCTTCTGGAACTAACTTTAAAAAGAAATTATTTTTTATTTGACAATGAATTCTATATACAACGTACAGGATGCTCAATGGGCAGTAATGTATCGCCAGCATTTGCTAATACATTTATGTTCCAAGAGGAACAACTAATGTTCTTCAACCAACCTGCCAGTGCCAGTAACATTCTAGCATACTGTCGATTCATCGACGATCTGTTCCTCCTGTGGACAGGGGGAGAACCAGCATTGCTTGAACTCATCCAACACATTAACAACCGTCCTTCACCCATCAAGATCACCCATCAGTTCTCCACTACAAATTTGAATTACTTGGATGTCATGGTGACAATACAAGACGGCAAGCTATCAACAGCGGTATATTCAAAGCCAACAGATAAAAACACATTGTTGAAAAGAAACAGTCACCACCCGAGACCATTAATAACAGCTTTACCCAGGTCACAGATGATACGGACTGCTCGAATTACTAGTAACCGTGACTTACTCCCACAAGAACTTGATAAACAAATAGAGAAATTTGCACAGAGGGGGTACGATGAAGTCCAGCTAAACATCCAAAAAGAGGAGGTCCTCAATATCCCACGAGCCTCACTACTAGAACCAAAGAAGAAAACTCAAAAGAAGGCAATACCATGGATAACGGGATATAACACATCCAGTGCAGTAATTCCACGAGCATCCCGAGCCCTGTGGCCCATAATCACCACGGACAAAGATCTACCATCTATGAGAAATACCAGACCCATGGTGTGCCACACAAGGGGCAAGAACTTGCGAGACCTTGTGGTACACAACGATATATCCAAACAAACTAGGAAGCCACAGTCACAGAACTTTCTTACCAAAAGCCCAGGGTGCTACAAGTGTCTTAAGTGCACTACATGCACGCATATGATCACAGGCAAAACATTCCTAAACTCCTCCAGAGATCAGGAGTTTCATATAAAATACAATCTTAATTGCCTATCCACACATGTAGTATATATTATATCATGTCCCTGCCAATTACTATACGTGGGTAAAACCACAAGGACGGTAAGAGAAAGAATGGCCCTACATAGGTCCGCAATCTCGCAAGCACTCATGGGTAAAACCTCAGAACAACCGGTAGCCCGGCACTTCATAGAACAGAAGCACAAATTGTCTGACCTAAAGCATATGGTCATAGACCAAGTGCCATATTCAATACGTGGTGGAGATAGAGCAGGCAAACTGCTGAAAAAAGAAGCAAGATGGATATACATATTAAATACGTGTAATCCCCATGGACTGAATGAAAGGATGTCCTTTAATATGTTCATTTAAAGAATTAAGGACACGTAACAAAATATTCTTCAAAGTCCATCAGAAGAAGGGACAGTGCATATATTATAATGTATTTCCAGTGCACAGCCAGCATGTTTCATTAACCCCGTCTTGAACTGTTGAACTACATAATCAGCTGCTTTTTAAATGTTTTACATTTTTTACATCTTTTTACGTATTGTTTCTTTTATATACGTTCTTATCATTATCACAGTAATACATAGAATGTATTTCCTATGACTTGATTGTGCACATTATGTTTCATTAATCTCTGTCACTTATTCCTCCTAACAGAGTCTGTCTGCAGTCAGCCCGAACAAAGGTGAGCATTTCCATAGCAACCTGTAAACATACACAGTACGTGGTTGCCCCGCAACACCACGCTGACGCTACGTACACGTGGGACACTGGCATCCGCCCCCCCGCCACCCGGAAGTTCGGCCGCACGCTGCCGGACAGACTCTGAGATGGAGAACACCTGCACCACTCATACCTGTATATAAGGTAAGACTGCACCCACACTTATTGTTTTGTACACCTTGAAGAAGGGGCGTTGTTGTAGCCCCGAAACGTCGGATCACATTAAAACTTTTTTTCACTGAAAGACCGCTGGAGTGACAGAGCCTGTTTGAATCGTTTGCTATATATATATATATATATATATATATATATATATATATATATATATATATATATGTGTGTATATATATATATATATATACATATATATACATATATATACACACACATATATATATATATATATATATATATGTGTGTGTATATATATATATATATATATACACACATTTGCACATTTTTTTATTTTATTTTATTTTTAACTTTTCCAGCAGCAGCATGATGCTGCTGCTGCTGCTGCTGCGGGGGGGAGGGGGGAGGAGGGGAGCGCAGCGGACGTAGCGGTGGAGCCGCTGGAGCTGCTGCTGCTGCCGGGTGAGTGCCCGGCGGGTGGGAGGGGGGTGCTGCCGCTCGGTGGTGATCGGTGCTGCACCGATCACCACCGTTTTCTGTGTTACCGAGCGGCTTAGCCGCCGGTAACACAGGAAACGCTGTGATTGACTGTTCAGATTTGAACAGCCAATCACAGCGATCGCCGACCGGGGGGGGCACCCCTGCCCCCCCTGGGCGACGAGGGGGGATGTCTGCTGTCAGGGACAGCAGACATCTCCTAACTGTCACCGCGTCTATAGACGCAGTGACAGTTAGAATCCATGACGTACATGTACGTCAAATGTCGGGAAGTACTTCCCGACCATGACGTACATGTACGTCAAATGTCGTGAAGGGGTTAACCCCCAGACCCCCCCCAATGGTTTTCAACACACCACACTAAAACCGCCTTCCACATTCAACCCAAGTTACCTAAAAGGTAACAACGTTCAAACATTTGAGGATGCAGTCATCAGGGATATAAAGACACTCAATCCACCGCCACGTAACAAACAAAACATGACAAAAGCCGAAACCAGAGCCATGAACAATCTAAGCACTAACCCCACAATAGTCATAAAACCAGCTGACAAGGGGGGAGGGATTGTCATTTTGGACAAACAGGACTACATAAATGAAGCTACAAACATTCTGGGAGACACCAATACTTACACAAAACTTAAACATGACCCACTACCACAATTCAAGAAAGAACTCACAGAATTACTCAATCAGGGCAAGACATCAGGCATTTTAACCAAAACAGAATACAATTTCCTCAACACACCCAACCCAGTGACACCAGTCTTTTATTACCTTCCTAAGGTCCACAAGAACCCCACCAGACCCCCAGGCAGGCCCATCGTGTCAGGCATTGACTGTCTCACAGCACCCCTATCAGAATACATTGATCAATTCTTACAGCAGCATGTGACCAAACAGAAAGCTTTTCTCAGAGACACCACACAGGTACTCAACATCCTAAACACAATAGACTGGCAGGAACACTATTTCCTAGCAACCAGCGATGTCACCTCGCTCTATACCTCCATAGATCACCAGCAAGGTTTAGAGAGCATACAATACTTTCTAGAACAAGACTCCACACTACATAAAACACAGGCATCCTTCATAACACAAGGGATCAATTTCATCCTCAGACACAATTACATGTGGTTCGAGGGGGATTTTTACCTGCGGAAACATGGGACAGCTATGGGGACCAAGTTTGCCCCCAGCTATGCTAATCTTTTCATGAGCCATTGGGAAGATTTGAACATCTGGGCGCGGCTGGAGGCAGACTTGGTCCTCTGGGTACGGTACATAGATGATGTGCTCTTCATTTGGAGCGGTGACGAATCATCCCTCAACACATTTCTTGCACACATCAACAACAACTCCAAAAATCTCCGGTTCACCACCAACTACAGCCACACCCATGTAGAATTCCTTGATTTAGACATCAGCATCAGAAACAACCAACTACAGACTAAAACATTCCAAAAACAAGTAGACGTTAATAGTTACATCAGGGCAGACAGTAACCATCACCCCAGCTGGATCTCTAGCATCCCACACAGTCAGTTTACCCGCATTAGACGAAATTGTTCTAACCTATCAGACTATGTAGAACAGGGACAAGACCTCCAAAAACAATTTCTCGAAAAACGCTACAACAAAACACAGGTTGACAAAGCATTCCAGGAACTGAAACAAAAACCCAGACACGAATTGCTTAAATACAAAACTAAACCACCAGAGACCACAAATGACAAAGTCTTATTCATCACTGGGTACTCAGACCTAGCTCCTAAAATCAAATCCATCATGCACAAACACTGGCACCTACTACACTTGGATGAAAAACTAAAAACCATTCTGCCACCCAAGCCAGACATTGTTTTTAGGAAAGCTAGAGATGTAAGACAGAAATTAGTAAAAAATCACCTTAACAGTACCAACACCTCAACACAAACCACTCTGGAGGGACAAGGGATTAGCCAAGGTTTTTTTCCATTGTGGCAAATGTCAGGGATGTAACACCTTACAGTATAAACAAACAAAACCAACCAAGACCTTCCAATCCAATCAAACACAAGAAGAATTCACCGTCAAAAAAACACTAATGTGTGACACTAAGAACACCATTTATTTACTCGAATGCCCATGCAAGCAACAATATGTAGGCCGTACAATACGCAAACTACATGTCAGGATTAGCGAACACATTCGCAACATTAGGAAAGGACTACAGAAGCACAGTGTTTCCGAACACTTTCGAGTAAAACACAACTGCAACCCACAAGGACTTAAATTCATGGCTATCGACCAAACTGTACCCTTTTGGCGTGGGGGAGACCACATCAAGAGGATAAACCGCGTCGAGAGCAAATGGATTTTTGACCTACAAACCCTCCACCCATCAGGTCTTAATATAGACCCATAAGGATATAAACAACCAACCAGAAACTTTATGACATTATCTCTCACCAACAATTGGTGGCCATAACCACCAATCAACAACCATCATGTTCAGACTTTTTTAGAATCCTTTAGATATTTTACCTAAACCGTTTAAAACCGGTCTAGACACCACCTATATGTCATAACCCCCCCCCCCCTTTCTTTCCGCTATGTCATTGATCCATTATGGCCTGCACCACTGGCAATCCTCTGTTATATCTTTTCTGTTGCTCCCCTCTACCTTTCAAGCACAGTTCCTTCAGCCCACACATTACCCTATTCCCACCAAGCCCACAGCACCTTAAGGCATCTATATTATCCATCCACACCATTCATTAACATCCCCCCCCTTAAGGCCGCTCTCCACCACTCCACCCTCCCCCCCCTTCCCCCCCCCCCACTATGTTCATTTCCTCCCATTTTTAGTCTCCTTCCTCCCTCCCCCCCCCCCCCCAGTCCCAGCCATGCCCTGTTACCTCCTTTTCCCATATCCACATAATCGGTACATAATCTTTAAGTTCCATCTTTACACATTAAAATCCATCCATGTAATCCTATTTATTAAAATATCCATCCATCCCCGTGCAACCATTCACATACATTTCTTGTTCCATATTTACCCACTCATCATCTATACAGGACCATTACCATGTCCACCTCACATATAATTAATAGGTACCCCCATCCCTCATACCATAATCTCCCATCCTATCTTTATATCCATATACCTATTGAAATATATCTACGTGGCACCGCTCCATTTACCTCCCCTCTCATGCGCATAGGTTACAGCTTTAACTCCGCTGTCACCTATGCCGGCAACTAGCTCATCCTCACGACAGTAGCCCACACTACCACTTCAATCACATCATGATTGAGTGGAAGCGAGCCCCCTCCACCCCTCCAATCAGTACGTAGCGGAGTTAGCCATACACACATAGAGAGCATACGGAACCCCACCTATCAGCACGCCGGATCATCCGACGTCATACCCCGACGCACTTCCGCCAACCAACACGTATCCCCAGCCGGCATTACACCCCTGCCAAACACATACAGAGTACGGCACATGCGCCGTCCCCGTCCTTACAATGAATACACTTCGGGCTCTAGCGCCGGACACCTGCACATGCGCAGTGTCCGCCGCATTACAAACACTGTAATTAACGCCAGTCTCACTAGCATAAATACCGGGCCAGCGATACCACACTCCCCACCATTGAAAAAGTCCCTTTATGGGATGAAACGCGTTTGGGACACCAGTCTTTTTCATTTGTATATTGCTTTTTGCTTTTACAATAAATTGTGCTTTACTTTAAGCACTAGCCTCATCATTGATTCATTTCCTCCTGCCGCCGATCACCTCACCAGGAAACATCCAGGACAGGAGTGCATGCTGATTCAACAAGACCTAAGGGTAAGTTGCTACAGCAGCAACCATTCCGTTATCTGATTTAATCTGACACATCCTCCTTGCATCTGAGGTACCAACACCACAGCCCAGAAGCAAGCAACTTATACTCAGAACTCCCAGCCTCAAGTCCCCCTGATATAAAGAACACTCTTCGAGGGAGAGGTGACTTAAGGTCTACAGACCACACCGGCCCTCCACTACCTTCATCCAACACCCAGCCTACAGTTTTTGCCTACCTGCTAAGAGTACACCATCAGTGACTCTTAAACATTATCCACCCCTTACGGCAACCCCAGAGCGCTAGCACCAACCAATTTCTTTACCTGTGGTCCATTCTAGGCTGCTTAGCATTTTTTTATGACTGTTACTGTAGTTACTGAGTTGTCTTTAACAGTGGTGTAACTATGAAATTCACCCCCCTCCCACCAGAAAAACATAGAGAAACCCTATGGTAACCGGTCATTGTCAGGGGATTCCTTCCTCTATCCGAGCACTGCAGGAATCTGTTATGTCTGCTCGCATTAAAAAATGTTTTTACGTCCTTCCTAAAATGGCCACCGCTTCCTCTAGCAACCACAATCTGGCAGCTACCCTCTGGAGACCACTTTGTGATTAGATATCTGCTGAAGTTCCCCCATCTTAAATCCTGGGATCCTTAGCTTTTTTAGGTGTCCCCTCAAAAGGTTGTTTCTGGGGGATTTACTTCAATTTTTCCTTATTAATGTAATCTTTAAAACTGTCGCTACGAATTGCCAAATTTTATAGCTCAAGAGCTCTCCCCAATTGTAATGAATTTATAGCAAGAGCGTGCGTAAGTGTGTGTCCCGCTATCCCATGCTATAAATGCTCCGATAATATAAGAGAACACATATGTGATACACAAGCTAGGAATAAACATTGGTAACTATAGGACCAGAAAGTGATCAGGAGCACCAAGGCACAAGCTGAGGAGAAAATGGTCAGTAGATAAAGGAAGCAAAATTTTTAAGTTGCAAGGACATTTATAAAAATAAGATAAGATGGAAGTACACGTACTAAGGAGAAAGTCCTAACAGAACTTTCAAGACTGAAAGTGGATAAATCAACGGGGCCAGATGGAATGCATCCAAGGATACTAAAAGAACTAGAAGATGTGCTGGTAGCGCAATTAACAGATTTATTCAACTGGAAAAGGACTGGAAAAGAGCAAATGTAGTTCCACTGCACAAAAGCGGAAGCAACGTAGAAGCAAGTAACTACAGACCAGTGAGCCTTACATCAGTAGTAGGGAAATTAATGGAAACACTATTAAAAGAAAGAATAGTGGAATATCTTAAATTAAACAAATTACAGGATCCAAAACAGCATGGTTTAACTGCAGGGAGATCATGCCAAACAAATCGTATTGACTTTTTCAACTCCGTGACCAAAATAATAGATGAAGGGGGGTTGCAGGATAGGAAACAGACATTTGTAGTAAATAGAGTGCATTCTATGGAGAGACATGTTACCAGTGGAGTACCCCAGGGATCTGTACTTGGACCAGTGCTCTTTAATATCTTTGTTAGTGACATTGCAAATGGTATTGAAGGGAAAGTATGCCTTTTTGCAGATGACACAAAGATATGCAACAGAGTAGATACACCAGGAGGGGTAAATCAAATGACTGATGATCTAGGTAAACTTGAGAATTGGTCAAGAGCATGGCAACTACAGTTTAATGCTCAAAAATGCAAAATTATGCACTTGGGACTCAAAAACCCAAAAGCTCAATATAGTATCAAGGGTACTACTGTATATTGGAAACTACTGAGGAGGAAAGGGATCTAGGAGTCAAAATTTCATGTGACTTAAAGGCAGGAAAGCAATGTAGCAAAGCAATGAGGAAGGCTAGTCAGATGCTTGGTTGCATAGGGACAGTAGCAGAAAAAAAGAAGTAATAATGCCACTTTATAGGTCATTGGTACAGCCTCATCTGGAATACTTTGTCCAGTTCTGGAGACCATATCTTCAGAAGGGTTTTAGCATACTACAGGAGGGAAATTTCCTTCAAAGGAAAAGAAGTAATAGAACATGAGGACATGCACTGAAACTGGAGGGAAGTAGGTTCAGGGGAAATGTTAGAAAAAATGGTACTTGTGTATTTTGGCGGTGCCCATCGCATCGCATACCATAAGGCATACGATGGTATGCGATGCGACGCGATATCGCGCGATGCTGTACAATGTCATACAATTTTAAAATTGTATGACATTGTACATGGCATACAATGCCATACAATGCGATGTGACGCGATTAAACATTGTATAAGCACCCTAATGGGTGCTTACAATGTGAAATGCACCCCCACGCCCCCCCCCCCCCCACTATAACCGTGAACCCGAAGCGTGGCGAGCGCAGCGAGCCCGCGAGGGGCGGCGGTACGCGTCCTCCGACCTTTTCATACCCCCACTATCCACGTCGACGTGGAGTTGAGAATATAAAGTGTGGCGAGCGCAGCGAGCCACCGAGCCCGAAGCGTGCCCCAAACATGCTTGGGATAGGCATATGAATATCCTTACAAAGAAATGAGGATCAAAAAGGGTTGAGATTACCTGAAGGATAAAAATGGAGCAGACTAGATGGTCCAAATGGTTCTTATCTGCCGTCAAATTCTATGTTTTTATGTAAGTGCAACATTAACTACTACAGCATGGTATTTGTCTGTTTTCAACAATGTAATGGCCTCATTTTAGCAAGCAACACAAACCAATCTTTTTAATAAGCACAATTATGATGTGAGATTCTACCTTGTAAGCTGCAGTTATTCTACTAGTTTCTGCATCAACAACTGTAATGCTGTATAGACACTGTTAGATATAACATTCGGTTTTGACTATAGTATATAGAAATGGAGTGCACATTGAAAGCTTTTAGCAGCATTAGATCCTGATGCGCATTCACGGTTAGTGGAAATCCAAAAGAAAAAATATTGCCAGGCAAGACTAGAAATCAATTGCCTGAACGAATCGAAAGGCATATCGGATCAAAATCAATATGAATTCCACATCTAACCCTGTGTACACACCATAAGTTCTGAAAACTAAGTTTATGTATTTAGGCTGTGTGTAGCCATGCAAGAATGACACTGTCACTCAGCCCCTCATTTGGAGACCATTAATACCTTGTACATGTTCCAAAACAATTAATTGAAAAAAAAAAAAACACACCCACACAATGAACCTCCAAACAATAGTTCAGTTCAGTGCAAAGACTTGAGGACTGATGTGATTTTAATTACAATGTCATAGAGGCTTCACACGTGTCTTTGTAATCTGCCATCAGCTCCATGTATCTTGCCCTACTGCTGAACACATTCTTTCTTATTCCTTGGAGACGGATAACATTGTACCCTTAGCGTCTGTTCTCATTCTGACAACTGTCATTGTTAGATACTGTAGCTGTGCATGAAATACTGTACTATTGAACCTTGAAATTTCACACAGACAAATATCAGAAATTAATTCCCATGGCAAAGTGAAACGTTCTTTTTTATCTGTGAATACCTAAAGATTTCAGCCAGACAAGGGGTGAAATTTAACTGGATGAGAGATTCAGAAAGTGAGAGATTTGATAAGAAATCTCTATTTTTTTTTAAAGCGGCAATCATTTACACTGCAAAATCAAACTGGTTTTGCAGTGTAAATGATTGCCGCTTAAAAAAAAAAAAAAACTGGAGATTTCTTACCAAATATCTCACTTTCTGAATCGCTCTGAGCAAGCCTGCTGTGAGGGGAGCACAGCTGTCAGCAGCCAGATCTTCAGCGTGGCCATTTCTCCCCATGGCCTCCTCTTCGCCAGGGCGGTCACGATTAAGGCATTGTCGGGGCCGCTCATGCCAGCGCATATGGGCGTTTGCTCACAATTAGAAGCAGGGACTCCAGAATGCTGCAGCGGTGATCGGGACTTCTAACCAAATTCTGTTAGTGAACAGATTCAAGATGTTGCATCAGTTAAAGAGCCGAGCAGTGTTTCCAGGTTTTGGACAATTCAGATGCAGCAGTAGCTCTACATACGGAGCAGGTGATAACCTTTGCACAGCACTACAAAACACTAGGATTTCACATTCTAATACTTCTTCTGATTCATCTAGTTCTAGTGGAAACCGAGCAAGTTTATTAAGTACTTTGTGCAGCTAATTAAATGGAAGCAGAAAAGTTATAGGGGAGCTGGTAGTGTAGCAAGTAGTTCGGTTAGGGGGCGGTCCTTAATACGCCAAGAGATATGGATCTCCAACACTGCTATTTTTAGGGGGCTAGGTCAAAGTTTAGGGAGAAGAAAAAAAAGGGGCAGTGTGTGGATATGTTTTATCCAAGGGGTCAGATAGCGGAAGAGGCTAGAAGGAGTTATACAAATTGAGACAAGGCCATCAGAGTCATTATATATGTTCCAATACTTGCATTTAGTGCATGTATGTATATTTCGGGTAGGCTTAATGTCTGGAGGCAGTACATTGAGTTTAGGACAAAACAGGATTCCATTGTGCTAAGTTTTAGATTTAAGGACGTGGAGGTTTGCTTGGAAATAACTCAGCAGACGAGGGCTCCAATTAAAGCGGCTAGGAATCTTAAACAGACCTTTCTTAATAGGCCCAGGCATGGAATACCTGGGAGAGGAAAGCACTATGCATTTAAAAATTCACAGTGTAGCAGCGGTGCAAATTGTAAATACAGGCATGCCTGCATGCTGTGCAACGGGAACCATCCAGCAAAGAACTGTATACGTTCAAGAGGGCAGGCAACAGGTAGGGGAGAACAGCGGCTAAACAATAGACAAGGCGAAGTCCCCAGTTAAGTTAGAGGAGATAGTGAGGTGGCTTAGGTTCTATCCTCTTAGGGAAGAGGCAGATTTTTTATTAGAAGGTTTTTTGTTTGGTTTTCTGTTTTTACAAATAGTTAAGCCTGTTGTAATATCAGCTAGTAGAAATCTTAAGTCAGCCAGGGATTTTCCAGAGGTCGTTAGGAAAAAGATTGAGAGCTAAATCAGTTTGGGTCTAATATCCTGTATAATGGAGGATTATAGATTAGATATGACACATTTTATGATTTATGGTTTTTGATTTGTTAAATTTATAGCCATAAAGTCACACACTTTCATAGTAACCACAGCACAATGTCACATGACACAGTTTTTGGTTTAATAAATTTTATAAATTTATTGCACAAAACTATAAAAATGATCAAAATAATAATAAAAATAATAATAATATATAAATTATAACATATATTAAAAAAATCATATGTGCAGCCCGTTTGAGGTTCCTCCAATTGCGGATCTTTGCGTTTCTCCTCTTGGTGTAGTGCCATAGAAGGAGTCAGGAAAGTTTTATCCTGACAGCAGTTCAGCTAATCCTGTGGATTGCAGCATTAACTATCAATCTTTTGATGCTTTGAACCTAGTTCAGACATTTGGTAAAGGGCACTAATCGTAAATATAGACATAGGGTGAAATTTAATAGGATGAGAGATTCAAAAAATGAGAGATTTGTTAAGAAATATCCAGTTATTTTTAAAGTGGCAATCATTTACACTGCAAAACCAGTTTGATTTTGCAGTGTAATTGATTGCTGCTTTAAAAAAACTGGAGATTTCCTACCAAATCTCTTACTTTCTGAATCTCTCATCCTATTAAATTTCACCCATAGAGTCTGCATTCAGGATTGTGCCACTTCACCCTGATTTGTTTAAATACATGGGTTTTAAAGTTGATGGAGTATTATATTTGGACAGATGTTTTCCTATGGCGCTGTTTGGTGTCGTGCTCCTTTTTTGAGCGTTTCAGTTGTTTTTTAAATGGTGTATTCAATCGGGATGTTAGCAGCCTGAAGTGATCCATTATTTGGATGATTTTTTTGTTAATAGGTCCAGCGACTAGCGGGGTTTGTGGCAATCTACTTTTTTTCAGTTCAGGCCCTTCAGTATTGGGTGTTCCCATTGCCAAGGAAAAGACTGAGGGCTCTGCCACATGTCTTTCTTATTTAGGTATTGAAATTGCTACCAAGAGGGGTTCGTGCAGACTTCCCTGGGTAAAGTAAATTATTTAAAGGAGCAGTTTAGATCGTTTATTTCATTAAAGAATATTTCTTTGAAGCAATTACAATGATTGCTTGGTTTATTACATTTTGCATGCAGGGTGATTCCTATGGGTAGAGTATTCTGCTGAAGGTTAGAGAGGGCCACAGCTGGTGTGAAAAAGCCACATCATTTATTAAGAATTTCGTAGAGCTGAGGGAAGATTTGAAAGTACTGTATGGCTTAAAATGTGTCCAAGAATTTAATGGAGTCTGGATATGGCAAAGTGGTATAACGCAGACCTTCAGTTATTCACTGATGCGTCAGGTTCAGTGGGTGTCCCAGCTTTTTTCAATGGGGATTGGTGTGTGGAAGCATGATCAGAATCAATAAGAAGTGAGGGTTTGACGAGTAATATGCTTTTATTGGAACTATTTCCTATAATTGTCTTAGTAGAATTGTGGTCTAGGTGTTTGAATGGTAAACCTTCTAGTGCGATAACTTGGGAGTGGTTCAGTCAATAAATAATCAGAGATCAGAGTACCCTAGATCAATGCTTTTGCTTCGTCATTTGATTTTACTTTGTTTAAAAGAAAATATAACATTTGTTGCTAAGCATGTTCCAGGAGTGGACAATGAAACAGCAGATTCATTGTCCAGATTTCAATGGGATAGGGTAATTCCATTGAAAGGTTTATTTGTGTCCACCTCAAAACATTTCCAGGATCAGACCTTATTTCACCCAGGAGGTTACTAAGGCCCTCATCCACACACTAGTCATCTCCAGATTGGACTACTGTAATCTCCTACTTTCTGGCCTTCCTGTAAAACATCTCTTTCCACTCCAATCTATCCTCAATGCTGCTGCCTGGCTCATCTTCCTCTCCAAACGTACTAGGTCCACCTCCCCTCTCTTACAAGCCCTACACTGGCTACCAGAGGCGGCTCTTACCTCTGCAGTGGAGGGGGGCTGCCGCGATACCAATCCCTGTCCCAGCCATTGATCCTGGTCCTCGCCACGAGGCCAGCACATGCACAGTAGCTTCTTTGATACTGCGCATGTTCTGGCCCCCAGCCTCTATGGGCTGCTTTTGCAGCAGCCCCCAGAGGCATATTCAGGGTCCCGGGTCTGGAGCATGCGCAGTATCGTATTGTCTTTGTACTACGCATGCACAGAACGCGGTTTTTATGGGCTGCTGCTCAGCATCCCATGTAGAGGCGTCCTGGAGGGAGGGAACACCTCTCAATGGGACTGCCAAGGGTGACTGGCAGGTCAGACTACCAATAGGAAGTCACTGCCAGTCACACAGACTGAATCTGGCTTCACTTAAAGCGGGATGTATTAACATACATCACTGCCCCTCGCCACGCCCCCCCGCCGCAATGCTAGCGCATATGTACTAACATATGCGGTTAGCATCGCGGTGCAGTGACGGAGGCCCCCCCGCGATATCTGTGATGTGTTGTTCTGGGGTCTCCATCACCTCCTAGTCTCTGCGGCGGTACCCAGCATTTCCTCCTCCCCCTGCAGCTGGAAGGATATCCCCGGCTGTGACAAGCTGCTGGGGGAGGAGGAGCAGCACGGAGGATAGGGAGGGGGATAAGAGTCTGCGGTGGATGGTGATAGAAGGTGGCAATACCCTATAGAAGCCCTGCGATGACACAGCGGCCAGGTATTACGGTAGTACATTTAAAAATGTGGTAAAACAGGGGTTTTACCACATTTTTGTCTTAGAACATCCCGCCCTTAGGCAGAGAACAGAGGTGGAGTTTACCTAGGGGGGCTGCAGCTCCTCTTCACTTACAAAGCCATCACCCACTCCTCTCCCACCTACATATCTGACCTTATCTCTCCTTACACTCCCATCCACCCTCTCCGCTCCACAAATGCATGCTGCCTCTCCTGCCAGCTGGTTACTTCCTCCCACTCCCACCTCCAAGATTTTGTCCATTATGCTCTATACCTCTGGAATTCTCTATTGTGATGCCCTGGGGAGGGGGGGGGGGGGGGGCTAGATTGGATCATGTTTTGGGGTTCCCTGCGCCCCAGATGGTGACCCCATAGTGTTAGGGACCTGCTTGACAAGAGGTGACCTGCATGATTTCTGGGCAGGCCAATATCACTGGCCAATGATATACCAACAACATCTTATGATATATTATATTGTCATGTAATGATCGCATAGTGCATATGCATCCCCTCTGTCACTATGTATACCACTTTATTCTCAGCAGATGGCACCTTTCGTTACTGAGGGTGTGCAATTTAGAGCCATTTTCCCTACTATGTCTTGAGTTTATAGTTATATCGTCCACACATGGAATCTCAGAGGGAAGTGGAGCAGTTACAGTTTATCTGGGAACAGGACTGTATGTTTAGCAGGGGGCTGGGTGATATTACTGATCAATATCAATAACAATATCATTCAGTGTGTATAATGCCCTATATCGTTTATCGGGAACTCTCAGCCACAGGACTGCTTCCCACCATATGATAAATACGGTGCTAAGTATCCTGAATCTGAAACCAACACTATTAAAACAGTGAGCAGTAGGGATGCCAATCCCGGGTCATTTTTTCAATCCCGGGATCCGGGATTGAAAAATGCTCAATCCCGGGATTCCCGGGATCCCGGGATTGGCATCCCCACCAAAAAAAAAACATTTTTAGCATAGGACCCACCCCGGCCGACCCGCACATCTACTTACATTAGGGTGCGGGCGGGCGGCCGGGAGTGGGTTTGGACGTGCACGGTGCCTCCTGGCAAGTGCACCTCCATAGAAGGCAGCGGGCGGAGGCAGGCAGGCGGGCGGGGGGCGGAGAAGAGGTGGGCGGAGTCAGGCCGGCGTGCTGGCGGGCGGCGGAGAAGAGGCGGGTAGGCGGTCAGGCGGTCACTGGTGACGTGTGGCCTGCGCAGCGTGACCTCTACTGTCACGCTACGCAGGCCGCACGCCGGGTCAGGTTACGGGAACAGCCGGGCAGCGTCTGAGCGAGTGCTCAGGCACTGCCCGGCATTAGACTGCGCATGCGCAGTCTAATCCCGAAATCCCGGGATTGGATTCTCCAATCCCGGGATTGAAATCCCGGACTTTTTTAGGCCAAATCCCGGGATCCCGCCGATCCCGATCCCGGGATTGGCCACACTAGTGAGCAGTATATAAGCAGGAACTGTTCATCATGTGGAACGATGTGGATCCTTTTGCCTAATTACCTGCCAGGCCCATTCCTGCAGTGCAATGACTCTTGGCTATGCCTGTTGTAGCTGGATAAGACAACATCCAGTGTCTAAGTTGCTGCAGGCAGTCCCTTGGTTCTTTCTCTTACTACAGTTGATCTGTGTTTTTTTTTCCATTGCCCGGCTCATTTGCCCCTCGGAGACTGATCTAGCTGTCCCTGAGACAAATATGCTCTGTAATACAAAGATTATTTTCCATGTGAATCTGCTGTTTTCTTCCTTTTTTTTTCTTAAATCAGTGAAGGACTGAAAAAATGCATTTTGTTAAACAGAGGGGAAAAAAACCAAAAGGATTGGGTGAGGTGAAGTAACTCTGAGAAAAAATAATGAGGTTGGCGAACTGGCAGAAATCCAAGGAAGAAAGTCAATGTCTTGTGAAATCTATATCAGTCTGAACACAAAACCACAAACCTCTGCAGAGCAGTCACGTAAACCCAACACCCTCTACAATTTACTGACAGAATGAACACAGAAAATAGCTGCAAATAACTGCTTGCGTTTGGGTTAAAATATAATTGTCTATTGGTTTTGTAATTTCACAATGTGGTGCTATAAGGATCGATAGCTGATCCTCACAGTATATAGCGTAATTACAGGGGAAGATGAATGGCGGAAGCCATCATTTTTGGTAAAGGAACCACTTGTCTTCGCTTTGTTTCCTCTAAGCCTTGTTAATGTTTTATAGCAGTGAAAAAAGCAGCATTCTCTGAGGAAAAAAGAAGCAGAAATAGACATTTTTACCTGTAGAAAATTGAATTTGTGTGATCTTGAGAACTGTAGATGTTTACGTACGAGCCGTCCGAGGTCTAGGAAGATTATGTAAATATCACGGCACCTCAAGGGCTGTTAAGATGTGCAGAGAATTGTTCAGAACATAAGATATTTTAATGTATCTATAAATCTACAAGCAAAGTTTGAATTCAGTAACTGGCAGCAGATGAAGGCACTGAACTCTTCGGCAAGGCAATAGCACAAAGCTGAGGTTAGACAAATCATGTATTTCTACCATATATTTATTTTATTCAGTGGCAAGCTGCGGATGAAGAAGAAATGCACAGTGTTCCATTATGTATTGCAGCAAATGCTGAGGAGCAGGATTTGTGTTTGGGCTTTTTATTTATTTTTTCCATGTACTGCAACCTGCAGTTTATGAGATGTGTTTACTGGAGATATTTTCTGTAAAACCAAACAATGCATCATAACTGCTGCAAAGGCATAAACCATCCACTGTGCTAAGAAAGAAGAAATGCGGGTGTGTCACTAAAGCTCTCAGAAAATGATAATACAATTACTTTTTGTTGTGTCATTCTTAACCTTATCTGCCTTAATATAATTTCATTGTGTAATTCCACAGCGTTATACACTTTACTAGCAAACAGAATAATGATTGTATGCATACCTCCCAACTGTCCTGATATTCACGGGTAAGTGACTGAGGGGCAGATTTATTAAGCTCAGTGAAGTGATAAAGTGTATGATTTTTATCACCAATATCAGCTCCTAACTGTGTAGTTACAGGCTTGGTTTGAATAATGACAGGTGGGAACTGATTGGCCGGTGATAAAAACCAGACACGTTATCACTTCACCAAGCTTAATAAATCTGCCCCTGAGCAGGTTTATACTCATTTTTTGGGGTGCCACACACACCGCAAATAGATATATCAATAGGGACCCCCAATACTCATAGAAGCCTTGACACATGGCTTGGGGACTTATCCATGTATTTGCAAATATATGTAACCAAAATTTCCGAATCTACTACCATGTGGTTTTAAATCTGGTTGCTGATACCATTCAGTGTGCTGGGGGAAACCAATTTGTTTCTTCTTATCCTGATCCTGTTTGTCAATGGCACCCTGGTGATAATGTATATATAATAAGGTGGCCTTTCTGACGTCTCCACTACATTTTACCTACTGTGCACCAAGTGATTACAGTCATGGCCAAAAGTTTTAAAGAGTACAAAAATATTTATTTCCACAAAGTATGCTGCCTCGGTTTTCATGACGGCAATTTGCATATACTGCAGAATTTCATGAAAACTGATCAGATGAATTATACTAAACTGCAAAGTTTCTCTTTGCCATGACAGGGCCGAAACTAGGGTTTCCGGCACCCGGGGCAAGGCAGTCTTTTGGTGCCCCCCCCCCCCCCCCCAGGGCGCGTTTAAATTTTTTCGGGGGGGGGGGGGGGGGGACGACAGGGGGGACCGACCAAATGACGCCTTGTCCCTGGCGCCGGAGACCCCCCCCTCCCCGCACAGCCGGAGACCCCCCCCTCCCCGCACAGTCCTCTCACCGTCCATCTCCTACTAGCGCTGCTGCAGGAAGCGCTGATGACTTCAAAAAGACTTGCCGGACGCTGATTGGCTGAATTCAGCCAATCAGCGTCCGGCAAGTCTTTTCAAAGTCATCAGAGCTTCCTGCAGCCGCGCTAGTAGGAGATGGACGGACTCCGACGGAGTCAAAGTAACATGTCCGCCGCTACACTACAGCGTCCACATACACCGGACCTCACAGCGCCCCTCACCTCCAGCGCCCGGTGCGCGTGACCCCCCAGCCCCCCCCCTAGTTACGGCCCTGGCCATGACAATGAACTTAATCCCCCAAACAACATTTCCACTGCATTTTAGCCCTGCAACAACAGGACCAGCAGACACCATGTCAGTGATTCTCTTGTTAAAACAGGTGAGTATGTTGAGGAGGACAAGGCTAGAGATCAATCTGTCATGCTGATTGAGTTAGAACAGCGGTTCTCAAACTGTGGGTCCTGACCCCAAAGTGGGTCCTGACCTTCTCAGCATGGGGTTGCAACTCCATGTTGCTGACCACCAGGCTGATGACTTTTCTAATATCAGTCAGTGATTGAAGGAGTCTGAATAATCTGTTGAATTGTCTGTTATGTTAGACTCCTCCCATCACTCTGTGCCTCCACAATGCTGCCATGTATGTGCTGTCTGCTGACTACACGTGATGTGATGTCCTTCTGCAATAACTTGCTGTAATTATTTTTATTGTCTGATGGGGTCCCAGAGCAAAATAGTTTGAGGACCCCTGAGTTAGAATAACAGACTGGAAGCTTTAAAAGCAGGGCGGTGCTTGAATTAACAATGATTACGTGCAAGGAAACACATGCAGTCATCTTTGCTTTTCCACAACAAGGGCACCTCTATCAGCCATTTCTCAGATCATGAAGAACTTCAAGGAAAGAGGTTCAACAGTTGTAAAAAGGGCTTCAGGGTGCCAAAAAACACCCAGCAAGTGCCAGGACCATCTTCCATAGCTGATTCAGCTGCAGGATTGGGACACCAGTAGCAAGTGGCTCAGAAATGGCAGCAGACATGTGTGAGCGCATCTGCACATACAGTGAAGACTTTTAGAGGATGGCCTGGTGTCAAGAAGGGCAACCAAGAAGCTACTTCTCTCCAGGAAAAACATCAGGGACAGACTGATAATAAAAAAGGTACAGGCATTGTCAATAGGCTGATTAGGCTGCAGTCTAGGGCACCAGGGTGCAGGTGCAGATGAGGAATAAAATGAAGGCCTAATCTATTCTATGCTTGTTATCTATCTCTCGTCTACCACACCTTCTGTAGAAGCTGCTGACTATTACGAAGAGGCGGAGAAGCACGTAGAGGACTGTATGTTGATATTGGCCACACTTACTACCGGGACCAGCAGGGGAGATCCTTGATAGGGCGGCCTTAATCGGGAAGCACCAGCCGGGGACACCAACTGGATCCCAGGGTTAAAAGCCTATAAAGAGGGCCACTGGTTATAAGCATATAACTGCTTTTCTTGCTAATTAAATACGGGACTGCCTTGGAAGTCTGATTTATTTCAATACTACTACCGGGCATGCAACTAAATAATTCTTTGTTTGTGACTGCATAAAATCCAGCTGGTTAATATTTAATTAATGCTTTGAAGGACAGACGCACTAACAAGGACCACTTATCTATAAACAGATGCATTAACAAGGACCGTTTATTTATAAAAATCGACTTATTGGGGTAGCATTTACACCCCTCTCCATGAAGAGTTTTTTGAATGCAGTTTTAGGAGATATATGATTTACTGGAATTTCTTTAAATAGAATATAAATTATATTGGCTAATATTGTATGTTTAATGTCATTATATGTGAATTTTGAACTCAGTAAAGAATTAGAATATTCCAACCAGCGCTGTTTCATTTGTTCAATTTTTTGGGTGATAAAAAAATGCCTTTTCCAGTATGATGGAGCACCTTGCCATAAGGCAAAAGTGATAAATAAATGACTCGGGGAACAAAACATCGAAATCTTGGGTCCATGGCCATGAATCTCCTCAGACCTTAATCTCATTGAGAACTTGTGCTCAATCCTCAAACAAAAAAACCCAAATTCGACTTAATTTGGCAAGAATGGGTGTCCATCAGTCAGTATTTGGCACATAAGTTGATTGACAGCATGCCAGGGTGAATTGCAGTGGTCTTGAAAAAAAAAAAAAGGGACAACACTGCAAATTTGACTCTTTGCATTAATTAATGTGATTGTCAATAAAAGTCTTTGACATTTATAAAATGCTTGTAATTTTACTTCAGTATATCAAAGTAACATCTGACAACAAAAACACTGAAGCAACAAACTTTGTGAAAACCAATACTTGTGTCATTCTCAAAACTATACAGTCATCTTCAGTCTGTGTGCAGAGACTGTAATGTGACACAGTGGAGACACAATTCTCCATCAAAGAGACCTGCATTCAAAGCTGTTCCAGCATCCTTGCACAGCTATCTGTTTGCAGAATACACTCACTGGCTGGTGAGCTGTATAGAATTCTTGGTACTTGTTTAGTTTCACGGTGGCAGTTACGTAGTTTACGTAGTGCTGTATTGAGAATACCAAAACAGCACTATGCTACCTACGTAAAATACATAAGTGCTTCTGAAGCCCTGAAACTAGCTTAGGCTGCGTTGAAAACGTAGCGTAGAGATGCCGCTGTGAAACTAAACAAGTACCGAATTCTCAACGCTTTGCTCCATTATTAATGTATCAAGTGAGTATGGCTACACCTGTTATACTGCAATGAACCAACACCACTGGTTCAGTAACTGGGCTGTTTATAGATGGAACTATTGGCTTGTTTGTGCCTGTAAAACTGTATAATAACAATTCCTTCACACGCATCATTCCCAATAGATAGATGCAGTGTAACTGAAATCTGACCATAGCTGAACAATTGCATGTGTAGATGTAGGTTATCCTTTATCTTTCTGTACTGGCAGGCAGGAGAGACAGACAAGAAATTTCTGATACAGATCTTACTTGCAGCATTATGGATTGTTCTACACTGTGAAGTAATGTCACTGGATTCTATGGGGCAGATGTATTAAGCCCGGTGAAGAGATAAAGTGGAGGGGGATAATGCACCAGCCAATCAACTTAAATCTGTCATTTTTTAAACATAGCTGATTGGCTGGTGCGTTATCACCTTCTACTTTATCTCCACTTTATCTCTCCAGCAGGCTTAATACATCATCCATACAGTATGTTCTTTAAACAGTTTTAGCTGTAGAATTAAATTGCAAAGCATTGCTGAGAGGTAACCAGGGGCGGACTGGGCCGGGGGGGGGGGGGCAGGGTGCCATGTGCCCCCCGGGCCGCTTAGCCAGTTACTGGCTGCGGGCCGCGCTGGATCACCATCCACCTCCTCCAGCCAGCCCTCCTGCGCTGGCCGCGGCTTCCAGAACACGGTCACGGCTACAGGAAAATGGCTGCCGGCCCCCTGCACTGAGGACATGTGGACATGAGGATCCAGCGCAGCCCGCAGCCAGTGACTGGCTAAGCGGCCCGGGGGAGCAGGAGGGCTATTGGACCGCAACGGACCCCCCCTTTCCCCGCCCAGCAGCTGCAGCAGCAGATGGAGAGCCAGCAACAATGGTGAGTTGCTGGTGGGAAATTCTGGAACTGTGGGGCATATGTGTTTCTGGCACTGTGGGGGCATTTCTGGCACTGTGGGGGCATATGTGTATTTGGCACTGTGGGGGAATATCTGGCACTGTGGGGGCATATGTGTCTCTGGCACTGTGGGGGAATATCTGGCACTCTGGGGGAATATGTGTATTTGGCACTGTGGGGAAATATCTGGCACTGTGGGGGCATATGTGTATCTGTCACCGTGGGGGAATATCTGGCACTGTGGGGGCATATGTGTCTCTGGCACTGTGGGGGCATATCTGGCACTGTGGGGGCATATGTGTATCTGGCACTGTGGGGGGAATATCTGGCACTGTGGGGGCATATGTGTCTCTGGCACTGTGGGGGCATATGTGTCTCTGGCACTGTGGGGGCATATCTGGCACTGTGGGGGCATATGTGTATTTTGCACTGTGGCGGAATATCTGGCACTGTGGGGGCAAATCTGGCACTGTGGACATCACATTGTGCGGTGTAATGGGCATCATGGTATGGGGCGTAATGGGCATTACGGTGTGGGTAACATTGGGTAATTGCCATCACAGTATGGGGTGCAATGGGCATCAAGGTGTGCGGCATAATGTGTAATTAGCATCACAATGTGCAATCTGCAGGTACACAATACAATCAAGGTACAGGCCACGTCCACGCCTAATTTTTCAGCGCGCCTCCGGCACGCACGAGCATTCAGTCTTCCAGAGAGATGGGGAGTATGGGCCAGTGCTCTGGACTTGCCCCCTAGGCTAAAAGTTGCCAGCCAGCCCCTGGAGGTAACCCCCAGCTTGTGAAAGTCTGCAGTTGTACTGTTTTGCTATTTTTGCAAAACTGCAAATGATACTGAATTGGGTCCATAGTACAGAAGATTTGAGTAAGACAGAGGCAAGCCACACAGACATGGGGCTAGATGTAATAAGCTTGAAAAGTGATAAAATAGAGAGTGATAAACCACCAGCCAATCAGCTCCTAATTGCCATGGCACAGGCTTTTTTTTGCAAAACAAAGCTTAGTACATCTCACCCATAAAAATAAAACATTAAGCACACAGTAAGCATAATGCACAGTTGGTGCATCCACTTTAGATAATAATTTCCACGGGTTGTGTGTAAATAGATGGAGCTAAATCCTTGGTCACAAGGTACCAGGTGAGGCAGCCATCTTGGACACGCTGCAGACGCTGGGTGGTATAGGCTACCCCTAGATGACACAAAATTGGAGGACTGCAGCGTAGTGTACAGTCCCCAAAAATCAGTCAGGTTCATGTATTTTACATCCCATCCACAAAGGCACCACATGAGGCAGCCATCTTGGGCCCAAAGTGGAAGGTGAGTAGCACGGTCCTAAAGACACCCTAGGCGCATTTCTATATTTACTGTATATACATTTTAAAAAATATCTTTAATGTAAACAAAAGTGACAATTTCTAAGCATTTTGGGAGACAAAATCTACAGTATCTAGCTAAGTGGTTAATTGCAATAATGTATGTAACTGATACTGTAGTATCAGTCAAACATTAAAGGGACATTTTTTATAGCCAATATGCAGTTTATTTACTTGTTTGAGTGTAACAACATTTTGATATATTACATAATAGTTACTTTAATCAGATTTTCACATCCCTGTCCCAAGGGTACAATGGAAATTTATGTGATGCATTTTAATTTAGGGCTAGTTACCCACTGCTGAGCATGTTTCAGGGCTCACCAACTTAGCAGTTATTACAACTATATTTCTTCTATGTGACTACTCACTAGCGGACTATGGAAAAATGATGACTGCTTTTATGTTAAATATGCCTTTGTTGACCACTGAGTAATATTTGCTGATGTTTTTTGAGGTTTAATGCTTTTTCTTTAGTTGCAAGCAATAGCTCCAGCTATAGTCAATCTTCTAGACTTTCGTGTTGTGTGTTCCTACTGTGCTTTGTGGCAACAATAAACTGAGATCACATAAGACTTATGACCAAGGTGTGCACTCTAATCACACACCTGACTGGCTTAATTTAACACAGTAGGGTATGATGCCTGCCCTGTAACCTCATTCTAGACTTGATTGCAAGTCACTTTTCTTTTCATACAACCACGCAACAGGTCTAGAATAAAAGAAAAAGTTTTGAGCATTTGGTTTGCTATAATATATTGTCATTAATTTAAAGAAAGACCATGGGCTAAACTTGACTAAACGTAAAGGGCCACTTTATATAAAGATGCAATAAAATTAAACACAAAGGAGACCTGGCTGTTTATGTAATACTGTCTAGTGGATGTTATTGTGGATTTTATTGTGGATGTTATTGGTAATAGCTCACATTTCAGTGTTAAATATAGCTAAGTATTGCAGATATTGCACGTCTGAGACTTTCGGAGGGTTTTACTGCTAACGGTGGCTTGGAAAAACTGCAGGATGGGAAAATGGGGAATAGCCAAGCAGGAAACATCATTAAAGGTGAAGTGGAACCTTGAGAGGGGTTGTCCTAACTTCGCGAGAGACAATTTAAAGCTGTGGAGCAGGGAGGTAGCTAATGCGGTCATAGTTGATGTAAGGTGTCTCAGAACCCTAGGAAAAACTTCCACTTACTGCCTCCACTATCCCCCCACCGCCCACCACCACCACCACCACCACAAATGACGACTTCCTGTGCGTTATCCTGATATAAGGGTTTCCAGGTCAGAAGGTCATTGCTCTTGATTGTAGATTGTGTGAGCTATTGTAAGGACTACTGGAGCTTCCTGAAGTGTTTGTACTATGCTATGAGACATGCGTGCTGCAATGCTGTTACATTTCTTGCTGTGCTGATTACCTGGTATGCTGTTCACCTTCACCTTCAACAACTAATTCCCAGGTTCTCATTAAGGCCCTTAGGTGCAATTTTTATCCAACCTAAATATCCATTTGGTTTTGCACTGTAACAATCTGAGACCATGATCCCCTCCCCTGATATTAGGGGGGGCGATAAATGGTCCATAACGACTAGGACCCCCTCTTTATCGGCAGTGCTTGGAGCAGCGTCAGCTCCAATCGCTGTCTCCTCCCCCTCCCCCGATGATGGAGCGACATCAGCTCCAATCGCTGTTTCTTCCCCCACCCCACGATGATCATCTTTGTGGGAAATTAGAAGTGAAAAAGTCTTTAATATGGTGGATGTGGCACTCCGACCCACCCCCCGCAATATTGCAGGGTCGCTAAAAGGGCCAAAGAGAGCAAAATGCAGGGTCGCTTCGGGAAGTCAGGCATCAGGTACAGGAATGTGTTAAGCTGATGCATTGTATAAAGTAACAAATTTCTGTTATGAGAGTCTTAAAAAGGCAAAAATAAAAAAATCAATGAGAGACGTGGCACTGAGATTATTTTCTCTGGTGCCTCCTGCTCGCAGGTTCACTATTGATTACCTCCAACTCCCAAAATAAGGAAATAATTGTTTGGAACCTGTTTTCTCACTCTCGCTTGAGATGTACTAAATATTGAACGGGTGCAAGATGTGTGTCGTCTGGAAATTGTCACAATCTGCTGCTTGGGGAGTTATAGTGGTGCAGAGAAATATTCCTTATGTTTCATTTGTTCCTGGAGGAAATACCGTTGTATTTGCAGAAATTAGGTGTGATCAATGGCCCATTTTTTAGATTTTGTGTTTTGGTTTTGGATCTGGGGGCCTGATTCAGAACTGTTAGCAAGGCTGCGTTTTGAACAGTGACCGTACATTGAATGATCCGTTATCAAGTGAAGCGAATGAAGGCTATTCGTACAATTTTTTTTGTTTATTAGATGGATCTTGTGTTTATCATAGGTAACGTGTACAATAGTCCCAATATATATGTATATATATTTACAGTTTATTTTCAGTTTCTCATATAGCACAGCATATTCCGATGCACTTTACAATTGGAAACAACAGTGATTAAACAAACTGGGTAGAAACAAACCGACATAGAGGTAGGAGGGCCCTGCTCCCAAGCTTACAATCTATAGGTATATGCAGTCTCACCTGTCATAAACAGGCCATTAGCACTTTGCCTATGTGTTTGGCTGTCCAGCTGCAGTGATTAGGAGGTTTGTCCTTTCTGCTTGTTTTCATTGTGAGTTGCTCCCTATTACCACTAAGCTCTGTGCTGGTTATACTGCTAGTTTCTAGTGCTATAGCTGGTCACAACTGGTGCTGCTCTGCACATGCGTATAGGCAAATAAATGCATGTGCAGGGCCACAGTGTGAACTGTCTCAGTCCCCGAGGTGTTCACACACAGCGGTGTGGACAGAGGGTCGGAGCATTGGGACAACCAGCCTCATACCCTCCAACATGACCCATTCCATTCGGTACACAATGCTCTGTTCCTGGACGTCCCTGGTAATGTATGATTGCCAGCACCTGTGGGGAGCTAGGTAATTGAAGAGAAGGATGTTTCACCACAGGTGATGACAATCATACATTACCAGGGAACAGAGCATTGTGTACCGAATGGAATGGGTCATGTTGGAGGGTATGCAGCCTTTCCTGGGCGTACCCACAAAAATGATGGGTCAGCTCTGAAAAACGCTGGGAGTCACCATGTGGATGGAGGCATGTCGAAGACTGCACAGGGTGGCCGGCTGATGTCACAGGATGTCAGCTCCCAGCCCCTGTTCAGCCACCTCTGGCCCAGAAATGTCAGCTCAGACTGACTTTTATCTGCAAGTGGGCGAAAAATCCTTCGATGGAGGGCGACCTTCAAAGGATTTTTCACCCGTATGGCTGCATGCAAAAGGATCTGTCAGCAAACATATCCATGCGCAGGCTGCTGTGGGCATTAGCTCGCGCCGGGAGGTGGGCGAAGTGTAAGCACTCGGTAAGCAGTGATTTTCTCTGCTGTAACCTGAATCACCCTTATATACAAAAAAAAACTCCAAAGAGCACATAATGCAAAGAAAAGAGTTGCAAGATGGAATTATTGTATATAGTATACAGGACATGCACGGTTTAACAAACCAATCATTTCAGCTACAGGGACTGCCACACTTATGGCTGAAATAGTTTTGTTGGGCCCCACAAAACAAGCTGCCATCCTCAGATTCCTCACCCCCTTCAGCGTGTACATCCTTTGTTTTCTCACACTCTGCCATCTATATGGTATTTGGTAGCGGGGACACAGCACCTCAATTAACTCTTTAAAACTCACTACATTAACAGTGGATACTGGACGGCTGCACATCTAATACCAGCATAGCTGTAAAGATGCATGCACTTTAGGAAGAGATAGTGGGGGCCTTGAGGAAGGTCTGAAGGCAGACCGAAACGTCGTCATGCACTGAGCATTTTATATCTGATTGTTATGGTGGAGTGATCCCATAAATGATTTTTCAAATACAAGACCGGTGAGTGTCCTCTATTTGTTCTACACACACACACACACACACACACACACACACACACACACACATATATACTTAACAGAGCCATATGTGTGTTTTGCACATATACAGTGGAATGACAGTGAGTGATGATGTCACTTCCTGTTACTAGGTATATAAGCTGGCCCATTGAGGCAGTTGAGGTGTATCCTCTCTGGAGGATGGATGCCATGTTGCCCGTCTGATGTTACTCTTTGACATGCTGTATTAATTCCTGATGATGGTCTTGAGAAGACCGAAACGCCACGTTACGTCGGAATACAAGATATTGCCATTTATGCAATAAATGGCAATATTATAAAGTTGAAACCTTGACCTTGGTGAGTGCCCATTTCTTCTACAATATATACTGATGTTTATCTTATTTGGTGGAGCACCCCCTATCATCACACAAGAGAGCAGAGTGCGGTCTTTTTGGAGATTTATATTTTATATATATATATATATATATATATATATATATATATATATATATATATATCATTCCTATGCTGGGCCGCACCACCTGCAGCTGAATCTGTATGCTCCTCCGCCGCCGCCTATGCACTGTTCATCTTGTTTTGGTTAGTGGCAAACCTGGACCGGAAGCGGAATATTTGTAAGATGTCATACCTTGATATATTAAGATGTTAAATATATAATAATAATTCAATAGTTTAAAGTTGTGTTGTTGTTTTTTACGTATATTTTATTAGAATAGCCAAAGGCAATTACATCAAAAAGGCCAGTACATTATAGAAATGTTAAAAACAGCAGAACATATAGCAGACAAGTAACTGGTCTCCATAGAATAGCCTTACACATATGGCTATTAGTTTTCACATTTTTTACTAAACATAATAAAGAGGGAAAAAAAAGTATATTTTATCTTTATCAGAGACATACAGTATGTAGTATTCGTAAAAATTAGAGTTTAGGAAATAATACAAAAAGGGAGGGTGAAAGAAATATGAAGGAAAGAAAAAAAAAGTGGGGGAGGGGTTAAGGGAGAGAGGACTGTACATGGTTAAGTGGGTCTAGGGTGAGACCAGCTCACTCCATGCCAGGTATTTGCCTTTGGTGCAGATTGTACCAAGAGTTCGTTCCAAGTTGTTTTGGGTGTAGGGTGGTGAGTTAATGCATTGTCCTCTCTGTAAGCAGCTTAGGTCAATGTCTTCAAGTTCAGGAACAGCTTTGTTATAAGCCATTCTAAAACAGATTTCTTTGGCTTTGTGTTGCTGGCTTTCTCAGTGTCAACTTTCTTACACCCCCAGCCCAGCTTTGTTTGGGCCCAGGTCTTGACATTTATTTTGGTCTTTTTGTTCATGGTGGCGTCGTCCAGAATTTCAGTTCTATGTTTCGTTGTGCTAAGACCTTTACCTTTGATAAAGTTGTCTTAGCACAACGAAACGCGTCAGGCAGAACCACTACCACTTGGACTATGGACATTATCACCATACCCCCTTGAACCAGCTACTCCCCCCGTCCCCCCACGGACCACCCCAATTGCCCATTCCGGAACCCCCAAACTGGATTTACAAATTCGGGTACCACCTGCTCAACATTTGGAACCTATCCGAGAAGTGAGGTATTCCATCTTTTGCCCACCAGTGGATCAAAGAACCAAGGTCTCCAGCAGGATATATGGACACCCCATTACCAGCAAAATCCGGGCAACCCCCCCCCCTTTTTTCCATCATAACTGTGGGGACTACACTACCAACCGAGAGGAGAGCATACTTTTGGAACAAGCGGGACTCACTTAAGTATCTATTGTCCTATATTTATCCTTTCTAAGTGGTTTACTGTATGTCAATGAGTGCAATCAATTAGTGCATTATGCATTTTTAACCATCATTATCATTTTTATATCTACGTGTTATTATTATATGTGTAGAATTAAATGAATTTGTACTTTCATGTAATACCCACTTGATCATTTCTAATCATTAATTTTTAATCATATTATTGTACATACCATTTCATTATTACTTCGAGCACTCCACAAATTCTTTTTCTTTTTACACATCCTGTTGTTAGGGATCTGAACACCCCCTCTGTGTGAGCAGCCCACTTAACAGCCCACCCCTTAAGCGCCTTTATCACCTGGGGTGATTCTTGTATTTCAATTGACCAATATGGACCAGTCTGGTATCATATTGAAGGCCCAGAAAATGGTTTGAATAAGATCAACCACAAGCTTCTGTGATGATGGGGGGGGGGGGGGGGGGGGAGGCAGCCATTGGAACCAGCTGGGGTCTGTATCTCCGGTTCCCAAAAAGACAGTGCTTGCCAAAGGCGCACGCTGGGGAAAAAAAGTGTGTGTAATGCATGTACTGCATAAGAATGTCAATTGGCAGTAATTAGTCAGTGTATTGTATACTTACCCAGCAGTTATCCCTTTGGCATGTGTCCTGCCAGAAATATTTCATGGGGAATGACTTAGGATAAATGCATTGTGACACGATCTAGAATGGCTGACTACACTACTCTCATACCTCCCAACATGATTGCCATCACCTGTGGTGAAACACCTTTCTTATTAGTAAACCTGTTGAAAACAGGTGATGGCAATCGTACATTAAGAGGAAAGTCCAGAAGCAGAGCATCGTGTCTCTCCTGGAAAGGGTCAGGTTAGGAGGTATGTACTCATGGTTTTCAGTTTTGGATCACACACACCACCCAGGGCCGGCGCCACCACTAGGCAGCTCTAGGCATTTGCCCCCCGCATGGAGGTGAGCATAGGTGCTGGAGCGGGCAGGGGTGTCCGTGCCGCAGGGGTACCTGCGGCACTGTGTATAAAGCTGGCGGCGGCAGCGGAGTCCCTGCAGTGAATAAGAAATAACTAGCGCTATGCGGCAGCGCGGGAAGCGCTGCTGGGTTTGAAAACACTTGCCTCACGCTGATTGGCTGAGATTCAGTGGCCAGTGTTTTCAGAAGCGCTTCCCGCGCTGCCGCATAGTCCGGCAGATAGCACTAGTTATTTCTTAATCACTGCAGGGACGCTGCCACCGCCAGCTTTATACACAGTGCCGCAGGTACCCCCATGGCACGGACGGACACCCCTGCACGCTCCTGTCAGACGCCGGCACGGACCCCCCTGCCCACTTCCCAGATGGCGCACTAGGTACCCCACCCTGACTCGCCTGGGGTGCTCCAGTGCCTTGCACTGGCCCGTCACCACCTGTTCATGCTCATTCAAATACATATATGCCCTATCACGAGGTATTCTCAGCCCAATGTGTGCAGTCTACAGCACACAGGACCTTAGTCATATCTGTGCTGCTATAAAAAAAAATATATGAAACATATACATTCTACCTCCCTTTAAAAGTAAATGTGCCAGTGACAGGGCCGATGGCCTTGTGGGCCAGTTTTGTGAAGACTGCAATAGCGCCACTAATGCCTCCTGGGCTTCATTGTGCATCGCACCGCCCCTGTGTCCAGTAGCGCAAGCAGGGGGGTTTCTGAGTACACAGAAACCCCCCTAGGAATCTAAGGGCCATAGTCTGAAAGCTGAGGGTCCCCTCTTTCCAAGGGTGCAAGAATTTTAAAAATCGGCCCTGGGGAACCGGAGATATCTGACTTCAAAGAAGCGGTCCCTATCCAAGCCTGTTAATTGCTCTTCCCAGTCAGATATTTCAGATTATGTCTGACATAGAGTGTTTCTGATGGTATATTCCAAAAGCTGAGACTCTCCCTTTTTGATGGATACTAGTAGCTTGTCTCTACTGTTCCCAGAACCAGATATATCAGCCTTCCAGCAGCTGGTTACTGCTCCAGCTCCACACACCTGGTATGTAGTTTTATATCCTCATTGGCAGATTCCTCTGCCTCCTGAATTCTGATCCGCTAGTCTCAAGTACCATTTGGTAGGTGGGATTCACTCATTTTTAATTCCATTTAAAGCTAAGAAATCTAGTTTCAGGAACTGGAGATATCTGCAATCAAGCAAGCTGTCCTCCCACCAGAAATTATGAATAATAAGCCCACTCCACTATACACCCCTCCTCTGCGTATTAAACATCCTCGACCACCCTGGAAGTTATGTATCAGGACCCCTTCATTCACCCCAATGCCCCCTTCTCTCACTCCATCTCCCACCATCTGTGCAGTAAAGGGGTAATTAGTGGAAATTACTGACCCAGGCCCTACATGATGAGCGGTTGATATGATACCCCCTACCACCCACGGGACATCAAAGCTTCCGCTCATAGCACCCCCCCACCCCTACCGCTGGAGGATAGGTAGGGGCTTCAATACAGTGCCCAGGGGTCTACACTGCTATAATGTGTATATATATATATATATATTATTATTTATATACATTTGGTCTAATACTTTAACTGATCCGGCATATACTGGGTCACCTAAGTGTCAATCTCCGTGCTTTGTTCCGCCCCTCTCTGGAAACCCCCTTCTGAAAATCCTACGTTTGCCCCTGGTGTCATTAGCATATGTACACGACATTAGCATATTGACGTGGAGGCGCTAGTGCGCAAGCTCTGCTGTCCTCTGCTGGGACCGGACCCAGCCAATGTGTGCGGCTTGCTGCAAGCCTGTGGCAGGTGCGTAACAGTGGTGGTGGATGACCGGCCCTGGCGTGGCTGCACACTCTGCGCATTCCTTCTAATTACTATCTATATGTATTATTCTCACTATATTATTACTTAGGTCACGGCGCAAAGCTTTTACTTGGAGGCTTTTTAGTGCGCAATTTACCATGTGTGTGGCTTGTATATTGCTTTTCCTCCCTGTGAAGAAGATCAAAGTGAACAATATACAGCGCTCCCGATCATCCACGTTGCGCAGAGTGTACGGGTCATCCACCACCACTGTCACTGGACTCCTGTCCATCACTGTGTGCCTCATCATCCAGCATGTTTTTTTCCTTTGACGTCATGATGCCGCAGCATCATGACGCTCCCGCACCTGACCTGCCGGAGCCGCAAGTGCCATCCAGTCTGAGGGGAAGTTTTATGACCGGCAACGTGGGTGATATAATCGGATCCATCCTTCTGTGCTGCCAGTGCCACAAACTGCAAGACTAGCTACTACTAGTAAGTATCCTGTGCTCTTGTTTTGTCTATGACAGTCTGTAATCACGATGTATGTCATACTGTGTAATGGGCATTACGGTGTTTGTCATAATATGTAATGGGCAATACAGTGTGCAGCAACGTGTAATGGGTATAATGGTGTGTTCCATAATGTGTAATGCCTCCTTTTTGTGATGAAACACCTCCTTTCCATGAAGAGACGCACCCTTATCGCTGCACGGCTTCACTGCGTAAGGGTTCCGCCTCCTGCAGGTGGGCCTGTGTGCTCAATATGCCAGGGACAATTTCTGGTCCCAGTCCGGCCCTGGCCAATGACTATTACAATTAAAATCTGTCACAGTCAGTTTGTGTGCAAGTGGGGTCACAAGACCCAAAATGACTTTTCTGAGAAGGCAGGAGAATTTTGAATGTCTGACACCTCAGTACTATCGTCAGTATTACTGAGAACACAGAATAGACGCAACAGAAGCCAATAGGTCAGCTCTTTCATGATACCATAGTTTTTTTATGTCTAGCAAAAGGTTTATAAATACATCTGTGGATTACTAACTGTGATCTTTCAAGTTAGGTAGACTGGAGTTCTTCTAAAAAAATATATAGACTTTATTTTTTTATATTTACTTGAAAAGAGGGACAGGAAGAACAAAAGGGAGCCAAGGATGATGAGTGAATGTGTAGAGACATGAAGAACAGTAAGAAAATTTGCTAGACGTTAATGGGATTACAAATTAATAACAAAGCAGACTCACTGCAAAATGAAATAGGACTGAAAAAATATAATAATAATAATAATAATAATAATAATAATAATAATAATAATAATAATAATGTAATAAATGCATACTTGTCAACTTTTCAACGAGGTCTTGGAGAGTCCTAAAATTTAGGTGAGAATATGGGGGGGGGGGGTTGGCTTCTAAGGCTCCCAACAGTTGGCCAGTCTGCTGGTTTCACACACCTGAAACTGAAGTGGACAGCCAGGAAGTTTGATTGCATGATTTGCATCATCCTTGCTCCCACTCCACGATATAAAATGCCTCAAATGATTAGCACAATAGGATTGTGGACAAAAGGAAAGGAAATATAACTGTTTACAATAATACAAACCTTCTTTAGGTAAGGACAGGGGGACGAAAAAACAGTTCAAACCAGACTTTTTTAGAAGCTTGGGAGAGTGGAGTCAGTGAGATGTGATTACATCAGAAATGTATAATGAAGCTGCCCGCAGAACAAAATCAAGTATTATGGTATATATGAATTGTAATGTGACTTCATATAGAGGCCTTAAATATTTCGTTTGGAACTTTTATAGGTAGCACTTATAAGAAGTATAAAAGGTTATTTTATACATTTATCTTTATTGTGTTACTTTATTAATGTGTCCCAGCACATTTTGTTAGGTCAGAATTGATTGTTTATATAAAGCAGAGAAGTTAGCCTTTCATAATTCGTTAAATAGTCTATTTAAAAATACCAAGGTATTTAATTTTATGATTATGCCATTTGAAATTGCTTTCAAAGTATCATTAAAAGACGGGGAATAGTATTGTAGTCTAATTTTAGAGTATGATCATTTCTTATACTTCAGATTTCTTTCAATAGATTAGGCAGAAAGGCAAGAGATTTTGTTATGGTCCATAATATATTGTCCATTAGAAATGATATGTTATTAATATTATCATAAGGATCTGCTTAATATCTAGAATACTGCAGTTGAGTATAATTAGGGATGTTCACCAGACAGTTTTCAGGTTTGGGGTCTAGATTACCTTGGTTTTTGGGTTCTAATGGGTTTTGCCAAAACTACCCTTTTCCAGGTTTTGGGTCCTGATTTTTTTGAAAAAGGCATTAAAACTGCTAAAATTGCAGAATTTTGGGGGGCTTTTTGCTCCTACACTATTATTAACCTCAATAACATTAATTTCCACTCATTTCCAGTCTATTCTGAAAACCTCACAAAATTGTTTTTAGGTCAAAAGGTTGCACCAAGGTAGCTGGATAACTATGATAAGCACCATAAACACGTGGGCAATCTACGAGTGCCACTGCAGTGGCAGACAGGATGGCTGTTTGAAAAACTAGGCCCCAAAGAGCACATAATGCAGAGAAAAAAAAGAGGTGCGAGATGGAATTGTCCTTGGGCCCTCCCAATCACCCTTAGGTTGTATAACCAGGACACGCATGGTTTAACAAACCAATAATTTCAGCGACAGGGTCTGCCACACGACTGTGGCTGAAATTATTGCTTTGTTTGGGCCGCCCCACAAAAAAAGCAACTTAATGTTGCCCATGGCTTCAAATCCGATTTGGTCTATCTATGATGCAAAATAGAAATGATAGCTAGAATCTGATTGGTTGATATGGACAACATCCCCAGTTTCCATTTTTTAAGCTTTAGTACAATTACCCCAGTGGAAGTTGGTCCATCCTTGCTAATGAAGGCCCTCACGATGAGAAGCTGGGCTAGGATCTTTTGTCGTAAAATCTTGCTTCACAAAAAGCTTGTTTTTGCACCACTCAGCAAAAGCACAAGAATCTTAATGTCCTGTGTTGTTTATGACATAGTGTGATAGCAAGAAGAGGTTTTCTCTTCAGGAATGCTTCTCAGTTATACTATAATTTGTGTTGATACCCTATTGACTGCTTTCGATACTTAAAGAGGTAAGGATCCCCCTATTTTACACTTTTGGTGGATGAAATGTCCCAGCTCCGGCACCATCCTAGTCTTTTTCTATTTGACACTGGTTGTGTTGCCGGTGGTTAGACAGTGTCACACAACACATTTGGACATGTGGATAAAGCCTATATGACAAATATGGCTGGTTCATCAAAATGAATTATCTTTAATGAACAATCAGCCGTGAGTTTTGCTGGAAGCAAGCTGGCATTTGCGAAAGGTCATCTGACAGCGGAGAGAAGACATACACTCCTGCTCGTTCACTTTCTTCCAGACATAAGGGAATTCATCTTGGTAACTACTCAGTCCTCTGTACAAACCACCATTCAAGCGCAGTCAATCTTTCATCTTAATTTAATTTTTAGTGTATCTGTAAGTAACCTTGCTAGATAGTCTGCTAAATAATCTCATCTTTGCATTCCACAATACAATTTCCCTTCATCCCTTTCATAAAATAGCATAATCACAGGTACTACAATGAATGTGGTTGCATTGCAAGTTAAGTGTTGATATCTAATGGGAACTGTATATGCCAGTTCTCGATCATCTTCACTATATGGTCACAACAGATATATATAGAGCTGCACTCAGAGTCTTCCAAACAAAATAGTGTATTAAATCAAAGCATCAGACATTTATGGCAATGGCCAACATTTCGGGGAGCACTTGTCCCCTTTATCAAGGCACACATGTATGCCTTGATAAAGGGGACAAGTGCTCCCCGAAACGTTGGCTGTTGCCCTACATTTGCTGATGCTTTGATTTAATACACTATTTTGTTTGGAAGACTCCAAGTGCCGCTGCCTTTTTTCTAGCCTGTTTCAATTCTACAGAGGGCACAGGAGCAAGTTACCCCTGCACAACGGAGTGCCGTACCTCACCCTCCGTATATATATATATATATATATATATATATATACACGTCCAAAGAAGTAGCACTCAGGAGACTTGTTCTGCAGGTAAAAACAAATGTTGTTTATTCCAACATGTTTCGAGCGGGTCTGCTCGTCATCAGGGACGATGATGAGCAGACCCGCTCGAAACATGTTGGAATAAACAACAATAAACAACATTTGTTTTTACCTGCAGAACAAGTCTTCTGAGTGTTACTTCTTTGGACGTATATTTAAAGCTGACCTTCAGTTTATAGGGGGCACCGGAGCAAATATTTCCTTAAGGAAGCGGGTGCCAGGAATTGGACTTATATATATATATACACACACACTGTATCTATTGCGCATGAAAAAATGGCATTTAGAAGCTAAACTGCTCCACTTGTTCACTATTTAAAAGGCTTAATGCATCTCCCATATTGTCACTATCTACATGCAATGTATGCTCCTAAAGCTAAAGATCTCAGAATAAATTAACCATTCGACTGACAAAAGCCTTTACAGGTTGAGTATGCCTTATCCGAAATGCTCGGGACCACAAGCATTCTGGATAAGGGATTTTTACGGTTTTTGGAATATATTTTTTTTACGTACTTACCTGTCCCCGGTGGGGTCTCCGATGGTCCCTCGGCGTCCATAGAGCCCTCCAGCGTCCACGGCAGGCCTTCAGCTTCATCTCCGGCGTCTCCAGCGGTCCCAGGAGTGCATTGCGCGAGTTCCCAGACGTCACCGGCGCGTCTGGGAACTCGCGCAATGCACTCCTGGAACCGCTGGAGACGCGGGAGATGAAGCTGAAGGCCTGCCGTGGACGCCGGGGGACTAGGTAAGTATAAAAACCCCTATATGGGGGTGATGGTTAAATGAATGAGGAAATGTGCACTCATAATTACAAATAATGTTATTACATTTTCTTTTATTGCATGAAATGGTTTCTCCCTTGCTGAAACATACACTGTATAAGAAGATAAGTAAATACAAAATGCAAATTTCTATTTTTGCATCACATTTTAAGACAACGCTGGCTTCATTATTCACTTAAAAGTATTCATTTTGAGTATTCAGATTTATTGTACTGATCAGAAATCTCTGTCTGTGTGCTAGCGCGCAGTAAAGTATTGGAATAAACGCACAAATATCATTGAGCAGATGGTTGTCCCGACTGAGTTTCGTACATATGACCCACTTACATCTTCTCTGAGCGCCAATCGATACAAGGAGGGAGGATATGAAGGAGAATGGAAGTAAATTGAGCCAGATGGATCCTGAACATTTTGCACGCTGAGAGCTAATTTCCAGCTCTTTAACTGTGATGGATCCGCTCCCTCTCGCCAGGGTACAGAAATTGAATAGTGCAGAATTGAGTGGTGCAGTCAGGGCACACAACAGACACAATAGAACTTGGTGTTCTTCATGTTTTAACATTTAGCTTCACATCTCTCTGGCAGAAAGCAGGGAGCAAGCTGTAGCACTTTTCTGGATACAGCATATTTTGTATGCTGAAATGTATCACAATGTCATTATTGTAGGATTATGTATTCCCACGCATAAGAAGAGTTTGGAAAAAAAACCATCACGTTACTATACCATACATTTCTGTTACATGGCACAGAGGTCATGAGCTCATTTCCCAATGAATGCCCTACCTGTGTGGAAGTCATGTTATCCCTGCGTGTGGGTTTCCTCGGGTTGGGATTGTTTGGTCTACAGCATGTTGGTCGATAAGCATTGGGTTGGCACCTTTAGGTCGACATAGGGAAAGGTCAACATGGTTCTAGGTCAACATGGGACAATGTGGACATGGGTTTAAGCCAACAGGTCAATAGGTCGACACTAGGTCGACAGTCAAAAGGTCGATGTGGGGTTTTTCACAGGTTTTTTTACCCGAATGTCGACACAGTCAACATTGACACAGTTTCCAGTGCACCGCATCCCCTTGCATTGCTTGCTTCGCTCGCAATGCTTTGGGCACGGTTGTATGAAATACCGCCTGTCGGTACATGTCGGCTCAAAAAAAAAACAGTGAAAAACCCCATGTAGACCTTTTGACTGTTGACCTAATGCTTGTGTCGACCTAATGACCTGTCTACCTAAACCCATGTCGACCTAGACCCATGTCAACCTTGACCCATGTCGACCTAGAACCAAGTTGACCTATCCCCAGAGCTAGATTAAGGTCTAAATGGGCCTGGAGCTGAAAAAATTATCAAGGGCCTATTATGCGCAATAATAAGGGTTGTGGCCAGCACCTAATAATGTGGGTGGCGTGACCAGTGTTCTGTTTTTGTGGTCTGCTTATGGCTGTGTCTCTATTTGTGTAAATACTTTCAACTAATTCTATATGCCTGGAAAAGGCAGGGGGCTGGCATAGGAAAAATGTAGGGAGATATATTGGCGGGTGCCCTCCAAAGGTGCACCCACAGGATGCCGATGTCCTAAGATACTTGTGGGGTGAGGCGGCACTGCAGTCATAAACTTGGTAGACAACATTTCAGCACCTAAGTTAAATTTTTTTCACCTACGTTTACCACACCATATACCCCTTATACAAATAATGCAACACAATTGTAACCCCCTTATACTGTACTTGTCTCTTACACATTATGCCACATAGAATGAGCCAAAATTCACACCGACTGAGCCAAAATTCACGTTATGCCACATAGATTAACGAAAATTTCAAATTTTGCCACATGGATTGAGCCAAAATACACACTATACCAAACAGAGTAAGAAATAATGCACAATATACTTCATAAACAGGGGCATTGCGTGCCAAAGGTGCACATTAAAAATGTACACCATAATGCCCATTACATGTTAAGCCACACACCATAATGTCCATTACGTGTTAAGCCACACACCATAATGTCCATTACTTATTATGCCAAACACCATAATGCCTATTAAAAATTATGCTACATAAGTGCTGCTTACCTACATGCTCATTGTCATGGGTTCCATGCTCATTGCCAGGGGTTCCATGCTCATTGTCGCGGTAACTTGAGGACAGCTGCCGCAGGGCAGAAATGACAGCCGGGCAGAGAGCAGGGGGCTGCCTGGATGTATTCAGAGCACTGCTGGTCCCGGCTATTTGAAACAATACCCCTTTCACACCAGAAAATGCAGGGACTTACCTGGGATGGCCCCTTTTACACAAGCCTAGTCCCTGCATTTTCTGGTGTGAGGGGGAGAGAACCCCCCTCCCCTCTTTAAACAACCAGCTATATCTTCGGAACCAACTGACCCATTAACATGTGGGCTTTGAATGATTTTGGTCCCGAGAAACTGGGCCGTTCGGTTCGAGAGAAATATGTCCTCAAACAACATAAACAGCCATGAAATTACATTTCAGAAATAAAAAAAAAACAGTTTACCCGCAATATCTCTAAATCCAATGAACCCATATGGACCATATGGACCAGTCTGGTATCAGATTGAAGGCCAATCGATTTGTGTTTGAATAAGATCAACGTAGAACTGGCAGCTGTTGAAACGGGTGTGGTATGACACACCAACAGTCGGGATTCCGACAGTCATTTCTCCGACGTCGGAATCCCGACTGCACAGCGGGGGGAGCGCAATAAAGCCCCCCTATTTTATTCTCCATCTATGGGGGATCGTGGACCCCCATGAGGGAGCAGTCGGGATTCCGACGTCGGAGTAATGACTGTCGAAATCCCGACTGTCGGGGAGCCATCCGGCACCCGCTGGAACCAAGTCTGGGGAAACCGTTCCGGCTTTGCCTGGCGGTATCTTCAGTGCCCAGAGGGCTAGCGACGCGGGGCTGGGCTCATTGGAAAGCACTGTCCCTCAGCTACAAAATGGAGAGTGGGCCTGGAGCTGTAGCTCCATCAGGTCCATTGTTAATCTGGCCCTGCCTATCCCCATGTTGACCTAACGGTGTTGACACAATGCTTGTCGACCAACATGCTGTAGACCAAATTACCGTATCCCATTTTCCTTTGGGTATTCTGGTTTCCTACCACATTCCAAACACACACCTAATTGAATTCTGATAAAATGAACCCTACTAAGTGAGTTTGGTTGTGTGGGAATTTAGACTATAATCTACAATGGGGCAGGCACTGATGCACATGACAAATATACACTGTTTTGGACTATGTAATTAAATAAACAATAATAGTCCAGTAATAAAATATGTTACTGTCCTGAACTATATACAGTAGCTTAACACAGTAAGTTTTCATTTATTCTATGTAAGTGCAGAATGTGCACTGAACTACTGCAACCTGTCAGCAATTACTGTAGCTTATATCCATGCGGTGGGTAACACAAAAAAGAAGCAAATGTCTGATAGGTTAAATACATAATATTAAAGAAGAAACACTATGTCAGAATCTGGGTTATAGTTGTCTATGTATCTGTGTCTGAGCATTGAGGCACTTGGAGCTGCAAGAGGTTAGCGAAGGCAGGGGTGCTTGGTATAACCCACCGGTGCTATTCACTAAGGAACCCCGCAAGGGGATTTACAGTTTGCGGCCTGAGGTGGGCAAATCACAGCCCCCTGGCAGGGTCTTTTGGAGATAGCAGTGGTGATGAATTGGTTGAGTCCTGGAAACTGGTACAAGGACTATTTCACTCAGACCAATGGTATTGGACTATGTTGTGATTTAATCAGCTGGAGCCAATGTGTTGGCAGAGACCAATGTTTAGCATGGTCGGTTGGGACAGATTTGTAGCTGGATGGCCTGGGACCAATGTGTAACTGAATCGGACGGAACTCATATCTAGCAGGATCAGCAGTCGATGATGTATCAATCAGACTCAGAACCAATGGATAGCTGAAAAATGCTTGGAAGCTTAAAGAGGAAAGTGTATAAGTGTGAATTATAGGGTGCCGGATTGCCTTTCGACAGTCGGGATTGCGATTCAGTAGAATGATGCCAGAATCTCACCTGTTAAAAGCTTGACAGTTTGGATCCCGACTTACAGGGACTTCAGGGTCCGCGACCCCCATAGAGGGACAATAGAACCTGTGGAAAGCACAGAGAGCCACTGAGCCTGCCATAGGCTTTGTAGCGCTCATACCACACCCGAATTCTAAATACTGTTTGGAGGATTTGTAGAATTTGGCCATAGACCGTCTAGATCATGAAAGGGCATAATGTGACTTGTAGTTCTGTAAATGGTTACCTGTTTATGAAAATAAAAAAGTTATAAATAGTTATATACAGTATACTGTAGAACATTGTTTTCTCCACCATCGCAGGAGAAAACAATTGTTCACCTGCCTTCGCAAATGAAAGTCAGTGGAGACTGACTTTTATTTGCGGCTGCCGGAATGAAGACTGCCTGCATTCCCGTGGGAACGCCTAGCATTTTCATGGTGTCACCCATGAAATACTTGGCATTCCCCCGCCACCCCGATCCCTGAGAACGGGTCGGCAACTATGCAAGTCACCGAAGTCATTCGCAAAGGGGATCAGCACATGCGTATAAAAGACTATGCGCATGTGGAGTCCCCAAACCATCGGAACAAGGCCAAATTTGCCCGTTCCCAGAGACTCAGTACCACCCTCTATATGTGTTCTCCGACTAAGATTATAGCAGATATGCATTTCTACCTTGATCTTGTTACTACTTATACATTCTAGTTATTTGCCATTAAATGTTAGATTTTATAGACAAAACTTATAAATATATCAGTAATTCACTCATTGGCACCAGCAGTGGTGTGTTCACATATTTGTGCTTGAATCTACCACACAATTCATATGGAAAGAGAAATGACAATATTCTGACTGATTTTGCAACCCGATATCTTTGTCAAAGTTTTCGGAATCATAGTTTAGCCTGTAGAATCCTAGATGAACTCCAAGTGGGTGCCGGACGGGCTGCTTTGTGTTATTGAGCACAGAAGGAAGAAGATATTATTTATTATCTACCATAAGATCATTTATGAGGAATGCCAATGTTGTTTTCTTGTTATTAATCAGTAAGCATTATTTTCTGCACAGGAAAAACGATTTCAGATATTCCTTATTTTGAATTCACTTCATTTGTTTTATTTCATGCCTCTGTCATTTAAATACACACTACCGTGGGTGCAGAGTGGACCTCTAGGGGTTCTCCACAATCCACAGGGCCCGGCGCTAGATGAAGAGAAAAATATTTATTTATGTAAAAAATAATAATAGGACTGATTGGAACTCAGCTGCAGCAGATGCAAGTGGGTCTGCTTGGGACACACTGGAGAATTGCAAAGGACTGGGGTTTTGTTGCACTTGCGCTGCTGAGGCCAAGTAATTTCCTAGTGAACCGTACTGAACAGAAGGACACCAAGGCACAATTGAGTTATCACTGATAATTTTTTATATATATAAAAAAGATATTTACTTTTATCTTTAAAAAAAGGGGGGGGGGTTATACACATAGGTTCAAAAAACAATACAAAAATACATAAAAAAGTACATAAATAAAATCACAGGCAGATACCATATAATTTCATAAAAAAGAAGGAACACATAGGTGTGTTAATAATGAATATCCAGCTCCGGGACGGGTCACGTAATAATTAGATGGATCAAGAAATACTATGAGGAGCAATGTTAGTATAGCGCTACAGCAGCCAGAGTATTAGTGATGGAATTAATGGGTTAGGGTGATGATGGAGATGGACGCCAAAGCACTGTGGATTAGGAGTAAGTTGAAAGTAACCTGTTAGCGCTTCAAAACGCAGAATTGCAGAAAGTCAGGTAGCGTGATTTCTCCGCACAGTATGCTCACCCTCCTTGATGGACGCTTGTGGAGGGGCGGGGATCCAGATAACACCGTGGCTCAACCCGCTGCACAGAATGTGCTGGCGTCGGTGCTTCTCTCCAGTGGGGGACGGCAGATGGAAGCGCTGCGAATGCAGCTAGTGTAAACGGCTGTGAGCGGCTGAAGGTGCTGAATGCGCTAGCTTGTAGTGTCCAGACAGGGCAGCAATGGTGGGTGTAATTTGCCGGCTCCGTGTATGTGACCTCGTGACCTCAGGAGTTGGATGTCAAAGCGGAAGTGACGTCGACGCGTTTCGTTCACTTGGCAACCGTGAACTTTTTCAAGACGATTCCTGTATATCCGCCTCTCTACTATTTAAAGGCAACTGCATTAATTCTTAATTGACGGTACTTTAGCCTAATACTTCTATAAAATTAACAGTGATGTGCCTGGTGTCTTAGTCGCTAAGTATTTGGATAAATACATATAACACGCTAATGGCAATACAGTTAGAAAGGTGAAATAGTACACAGTTTAGAACAATAACCTATTTTGTTCAGAACAGAAACATATAATTATATGATTGAAGATTATTCACTTAATCTTAAGCCGATCAGCTGTGGATCAAGAACGATTTCATACTGATCTATATAGGAACCTAACAAAAAGACAGGGGGAACAGTTCATCCTTATAACATAATTACCCCCAAAAATTTTTTGGGTGTAACAATCAGTTGATACATTGTTTCAGATGTTGTGATTCAGATCTAATTTAAATAGAGCGTTACAATGGAAATTCGTTTATTTTTGACCGTATACATTAATTGAGTAATTTAAAGCAGTCCATATTACTGTAAAAATCCAGACTTTTTCTCAGGGTCTGGATCACTAGAATATACATTTTATGAAGGAAAGGAAAGAGAAGAGGAGCCCAAAGACTATTTAAAGAATACAAATATAGAGACAGATAGCTATTGTCTCCCTATATGATTAAGAGAGAAGAGGAGCTCGAGATATATCATTAATGCTAGATAGAATGGTGTGTGAGGGGTGTGGGGAGCGGCGACTGCAAACCCAGGGCATCATGGGTGTCCCAAGTGTCCTGGGTAGAAGCCGGTCTCCACAACCCCCACACAATAGTTCCATGCAGTCATAAAATAATTAAACAAGGTGGCAAATCAGTAAAAAGAATTAAGGAGGGAGCATATGGGAGAAAAATATATACATATGTATGAGAACGAAGAATATAAGATAAAAATAATAACAAAAAAGAATATAATTAGCATTATTAGGAAAAATAGGGATATTAACATTAACAGTAAGAAATAATAATATATAATAATAGATAGAGAGAGTCAGATTCACCAAATTAGGTTAAATACAGGAAAAATTTATATGGATCTTAGTGAATAAAGCAGAGACTGAATGAAAAAATGGGCTAAGAATAGATTCAAGCTTAAATGTCCATATGGATTAATCCATACAGGAAAGGTCCAGGGCCTCATTCAGGCCTCGAGGGCTAAGGGTGTCAAGTTTAAAGATCCAGGATGATTCTGCTATACATAGCTTTCTAAACGATGGAAAAACGATTTCAGATATTCCTTATTTTGAATTCACTTCATTTGTTTTATTTCATGCCTCTGTCATTTCCCTAGTTTTTTGTGAACTGGGTTATTATTAGGCTTCTTAATAAATATATTCCTAGTCCTGGACTGAACACTCTATATACTGCAGTACATATAGGGGGTTATTCTGATTCACTCGGAAAGGCACAATCACTCTCTAGTGGACAAAACCATATGTACTGCAGGTGGGGCTGATGTAATATGTGCAGAGAGAGTTAGATTTGGGTGGGGTTTTACTTCAAACTGATATCTATATTGCAAAATAAAAATAAAGCAGCCAGTATATAGACTGCACAGAAACAATAAAACATCCAAATCTAAAGCTGTGTACACACGGGACCGATTTCAGCACATACCGCTGGCATGTGTTTGGGAGATAAATCGCCGGGAGCGTGCTCCAGCTGCCAGCCCTTCATGGTCGCTGGTCGCAGGAGCATGCTCCTCCGATCATAGCTAAAAATCGCTGGTCGCTGGTGCACAATGCACTGTGAACCAGCGATCTCTAGCCAAAATGAGGTAGAGACAGAATGAGACAGAATAGCTTGCAATTTTCAGCCCAAATCACTGGTCGCTGATGAAAACGGTACACTAAGCGGAGAGATATTGCCAGTACACTGAGCAATATATTGCTGAGCGATTTTAAGCCAAAATTGCTCAGCGACCAAATCGCACAATGTATACACAGCTTCACTCTCTCTGCACATGTTACATCAGCCCCACCTGCAGTGCATATGGTTTTGTCCACTAGAGAGTGATTGTGCCTTTCCGAGTAAACCAGAATAACCTCCATAGTATGTAGCGTCTCATGTTTGGATACCGGCATCTGCATACTGATTCTTTTGCAGTATCGGTGCTGGTGTTTTGAAGGAAGTCGAGATGCCGGTGTTGGTATACTGAATGTCGGCATTCCTAACTGCTGTGATTCTGACTACATCTCTACTATCCAGGCTGTTGTCCTTTACAAATAACGGGCCTTATTCTGGTTCACCCTCAGAGGTAAATTCCTTCTAAAATGGACAAAACCATGTGCACTGCAGGGGGGGGGGGGGGGGGGGGCAGATGTAACATGTGCAGAGAGAGTTAGATTTGGGAGAGTTATTTTGTTTCTGTGCAGGAAAAATACTGACTGTGTTATTTCTACACTGCAATATAGATCTCACTTTGAAGAAAACCCCACCCAAATCGAATTCTCTTGGCACGTTATATCTGCCCCACCTGCAGTGCACATGGTTTTGTCCATTTGAGAAGGAATTTGCCTCTGAGAGTGAACCAGAATAATGCCCATAGTGATCATTCAGTCCTATAATAGTGGTCTATAACAGTATGTTGGTTGCTTTAGGTCTAGAAAATAGCTGTACACCATTTGCAGCAATTTCATATGTATTTTAATATTATTATTTATTTTTGGTTCCACAGATAGCAGCGGTACATATGTAGTTTTGGATCTGCTATGTACTTGTGCAATTAGTCTTATACAGTAGGTCACTCTAACTTTAGCTGAAACATAATTGCATGTCATTCCATGGACGTATTAGTAGAGAAGCAGACTGTGCTAGCTGAGCAGCAGGTGACATCGTCTATGACCATTGTTCGTAAATGAGGCCAGTGTAAGTTACCTACGTTCCATAGATTAGTCTCTGCAAATAACTTCTCTCCCCCACACAGAGTTGAGCCCAACAGCAGCGGTCACAGAATGTGCAGGAAATTACCAATACAGCTTGTAAAGTGCTCCAAGGTATACAACTAGATTGTCTTGCCTTTCACGTGCACTGTGTGAACATAATATTCCTAGGGTCATACAGTTACCAAGATAATCCTTACTGAAAAGAAAAACATGTATGCATAATACAAAAATTGTATGTTTCTTTGTGCACATCACAATACGAATGTAATTTTTTAGACTGTCTTATAGGCCCTTATTCTGATCGGTGCGGATATTCCCGAATTCTTTCGGTGCGGGCCGCACGCATCGCTGTGCGGCAGCGTGCGGCCATCGTCCGTAGAAACGCCCACGTGTCCTCCGCATTCGGACGGAGTCACTCTTTAAGAACAGGGCGTGTGTACGGACGACATACAAACCGTGCGTGTGCGGGGGAAACGTACAGATTCTTGCACGGTCTTCCCGCACAAGCACGGTCTTACCGCGTCAGAACGTACGGAAAGCTGTCCGTACGCCCCGATGCGGAGTATTTACGCACAATCCAACACTTTTGTACTGAGTACACATAGCGATCACATGACCCACTTAGGCTATTAGGCAACCTCCTGAAAAAGGGATTGTTAGCAATTTCAATCAATTAAATGCTCATCTATACTGACCCACATTCCTACTACATTCATGACACACATTAACCCTTACAGCCTGTGACCCTAACATACATCTATATACACTATGTACATTTTGCTTATTTTAAAAATTTTAAACAACTTACACATATACTTTAGCATGTTAGAAAAATACACTGACAACTTTCAACTTTAAATAACCATTTATTAATAAACAAATGCCCAAAAAATTTTTTTTTAATCTTCTGCATCTATTAGCCGGTCCATTTCTTCCAGCATGAGGCACATCAGGCCTCGCAGTCTTACGAGGGCCCCACGGCGACCCTCCTCTGCTTGGGCAGGCTCATCTGTTGAGGAAATTCAAAATTAAAAATGACTAATGATATTCCTGCATACATTTAACATAGTCAAACCTACATTTGAAACATGCATTCTGAGCGGTGTGTGTATATATATATATATATATATATATATATATATATATATATATATATATATATAAAACTAGATATATATACACACATATCTACCTATATATATGAGACATACACCTATACATACATGCATACATACTACATAGAAAGCCTGATTTTGGCCCTCTACCCTTTACTCTGTAGAACAACTCACAGTCATACTGCTCCTTCTCAATCCAAACCCACCCATGACTAAGCTCTGAGAAGCATGCCACGCGCAGCCCCAATCACAAATCGGCTAACAAAGTTCAGTGTCTCTTATATGATGGAGCCTGGCAGGGGAGTGACACAACTCTCAGGAATGCTCAGTACATTTGTGCAATCAAGCATGGCTTGGCTGCTGATATTTTGCTCCAGAAATCATTGTCAGAATGCCAGTTAGGGGAAGCTGCAGCACTAACCCACTCCCATGCTCAAAAGCATTACTAACACCAAATACACACACAATTATGGTGCAAAACATACATGCAGACCGCAGGGGGTGGTTAGCTAGAGGAGGGCCCAGGGGCACTCACCACTTTTTACTCCAGTCTAAGCCACGCCTGGCCATACTCCATTTATGCCATACGGAATCTAGTTTACAAAGATCATTCACCAGTAAACTCTACTCACCTATATGAGCCTACACATTGTATGCAACCAGCAGGGACATGTAACCCTTACATGAGCAACTCATCTCTTTCTTCCTGGATACAGATTAACTACACAGGTTCAGTGGCACTTCAATTCGACCTGAAAGCCATCCGCACAACCTGTGTCATTAATATGTGTCCAGGATGAAAGGTATGGTTTGGGCACCCTATCTAACCCCAAAGTGTGTCTGTTGCTACCCAATTTGTTGTTTGCCTTTATAGTATTTTCAAACACATTTGAATCAACAGTGCTACATATCAAATAGTGGATGACAAAAGGAAGATCGAATCTTTATGTATACATACCACTTTCGGCCGCCTGCTCCACCACACAGGCCTCCTCATCCTCCCCCTCTTCCTGGGCCTCCTCGGCCGCCACGACCTCCTCCTCGGCCACCAGGACCTCCTCCTCGGCCACCACGACCTCCTCCTCGGCCACCACGACCTCCTCCTCGGCTGCCACCTCTGCCTCCACTGGCCACTCAGCCTCCTCCACTCCTTCACTTTCCTGGGCCTCCCCTTCGTCCTCGCCCATCGCTGGCTCCGCCTCCTCCTGTGCCTGGCCTGCCTCTGCCTCCTCCCGGGCCTGCCTTGCTCGTGCACGTGCTGTGTTTGGGAAAAACGAAAAAAGTGCCAATTAGTGGTAATTTGTATTAAGCCTTATCAACCTATAAATGCAAAGGTTAGAGGTACTGATACTTGTACATGCAAACAGCTCCTCAGTGGCCTTTACAAAACACAGCCTGTAACATGGCAGGTATGCTGTGACATTTGGCCCATTGTAAGCATCACAAGCATTAATCCTCCCTAATAACATATTTTATGACCATTACAGGGTGTCAATCAGGAAGTAGCACTCATATTGTATGGCATGTTTAACTCATGATCAGGCTGCTGACCTTAGTGGATGAAATAATGTCAGGTAAGCAATCATGTACAAATACTGTTGAAATACTCACATCTAGCAATGCTGGCCCTTATGCTTTGAAGCCTCTCTGGCTCCCTGCGCCGGAGGTCGGACCACCGCCGCTCAAGCTGTGCGATGGTCCGCCGCACATGGGTGCGGGCGTATATCCGCCGGCGGGCCACCGCATAGGCAGAACGTTTCTGCCTATTTGTAATAAACGGGCCAGCACGGCCCAGTCTGGTCTCCATAACGGAGACCAGTGCCCTCAGTTCGGCTGCAGAGAAGGGTGCTGCTCTGCCATAAGCCGCCATTTTAGGAGTGGCACAAATTTAACAATCATGTGCTGTCATTGGTTGATCAGAGTGATATTTGGTATTAACTTTATTGTTCATTTTTACAATAACAGCGTATATGCGCCCGAACAGACGGCTAACCCATTGCATCGCACACCCATCCTAAACATTGTAAAATAAGATGGCAACATATATCTAATCTATAACATTCACCAAACATGGGTATAAGCAACAGGTGAAATAGTGTGCATCTCTAGACACTTACACCTAACTCAACAAGGTACCAAACAGCTAATGTATAATGAAGGCAGACCTTTTCCCAAAATGAGCCCATGCAGCCATGTGTACACTTACCTTCTACTGGGCCATACTACAGAGGTGGAATGAAAAGTAGCTAGCATCTAACTTGAATGTGGAGTGCTTTCACATGTGATTTGGATGCTAGCACTGATTACTTGTGGCTAAGTGGTGGACTGGATTGACATATGGAATGGGTAGTGTCAGTTGTACTACATAGCAAACAAGTGCACAGTACAGAAGTACATTCAAATATACATGTCATGTCTGACCTCAGTTGTATTTGGTCATTGGTGTTGGAATCTGCATTTAGCAAATAAATCAGACTTACTGAGTTTGCCAGGTTTTTTGGGAATATTTTTCCACACCAAGGGGCGGGCCGTATGCGCCGCACGGTTGACGCTGGCGTACGGAACGCGGCCGTACGGAACGCAGCTTGCAGCTGATTAACGCCAATTACAGAAATAGTATTTAAAGTGGTCCTAGAAAGGCTAACACTTGTTGCAAACATGCCAGGCTCAGACTCAGAGGAAGAGCAGGTGGTGCAGAATCTGTTGTCCCGCATGGAGGCCAACACCACCTATGTACCCCTCAACCCAGAGGACCAAGCTGGCCCATCAACAGCAGGCCAATCAGCAGCTGGGCCATCCTCAGCAGAATCATTGGGAACACAGCAGGTGGCTTCCCAACAGAGTAGCCAGCCCAGCACTTCAGGTACAGCAACCGGTGGGCGTGGCCGTGGCAGTGCCCGTGCCAGTGCCCGTGGCCGCAGTGGGGCAACACGGGAACCCACAACAAGAAACATGGCATATGAACCGCGGGAGCTTGACATCCTGGTGACCCGGGCACGTGATTTAATTGAGTGTCCAGCGGTGAAGTTGACACACACAAGGAGATGGAAGATCTGGGAGGAGATAACGGCGGAGATTAATGCAGTGGCTCCACAAGTTCGACAGGCAGAGCATGTTAAGAAGAGGCAAGTACATGTGTGTTACATTAGAGTAGTACAAGTCCAGTAATGTTTACATTCAATATTAGATCTAGTTGGGCAATGGGTGTTCACGTTGCTTGGAGGCACAGACATGTTGGCCATGACATTGAATTGATAGTTATTGGAGGGTGAATGTTTTTGTATCTGCTAAGGGTTGGTATGAAAAATGAATATAATGTAAGGTTGGTGTCAGTAGGCACATGTTGTATTATGTATCATATTGCAATGGGTGCTACAGCAAACATGAGGAGTTACATGTATTAATATGTACACTTTGATTGCAGGTGGCACGACTTCAAAGGCAACCTCAAGAAGAAATTGACCGACCGGTGGCAACACAGCCAGACCTCTGGGGCTGGCCCCATGCCATCCAAGCTGGAGCTCACCCCCCTGGAAGAGATGGCCCAGTGCTGTATTGCAGTGGAGGAGGTCCGGGGGGTGAGCACTATAGACAGCGAGTCCCCAGCGGAAGTGATGGCTTCTACTCTTGAAGGTAATTATTTGCCAGGCCATAAGTAGATGTTTTAAATGTTGCATGGAATGTGTGGTAATTGGAATTTTCTTGTTCAACAGCATCGCCACCGCTTGGTCAAGATTCTCTTGAGGAGGTTGTGGAGTCTGTGCCACCTGGCCCCAGTAGCAGGCCCGTGCAGCAGCAGCCGGTGGGATTGTCCGCGGCTGAATTGTCCATGTGGGGCCGTGTGCTGGATAGTATTGTGCAGCAGGGAGAGTCAGCATTCGAGCGGGTGCGTAGGGCCGAGGAGGTGCTGCAGGGTTTGACCACCAGCCAGCAGATTATTGCTGAGAGCCTGCAGGCTATGAGTGCCAGCCAGCAAGCTATGGCTGCCAGCCAACAAGCTATTGCTGGTAGCCTGCAGGTGCTGGCTGATCAAGCCCTGCGGCAAAACGACCTCCTCCTCCGCCATAATGAACTTATGGTGGAGCTAGTTACCAGCAATAGGGCCCTAATGTCACCCGCTTCGGGTGCATTACCAACGTCATCACTCCCTGCTGCCAGAGGGGGAAGAAGATCCACCCCCTCACCAGCATGTGCTCCACATGAGCCACCATCAGCCTCTGGCCGTGGACGAGGCACAAGAGCTGCTGCACGTGGCAAGGAGCCTGCCAGGGCCAAACGTGCTCGCAAATGAACTTGTGTCCCCATTAATCTCCACCGTTATGTCTTCCCAAATCTTCCATTGAGCTGTGTGTGTCAGCAGCCTGTGTCCAAATCCGTGCCCAGGGTCACCACTTTTGCCCGCGGTTCAAATGTCATGTTTGGTTCCTCTGTTGCCCTGTTTCAGTGTGCTGTACTTGAAGTGTTGGTGCTATACTTTTGTTGTGAAGCCACCTGATGTGTTCCCAATGATTCTGCTGTGGCTATTTATTATTTATTATGTAATTTTTGGCCTGGTATGGTACCATTTGTTTTGTTATGTATTTTAAATTTGTGCCAAAGTTTGTTTAATAAATGTTATTTTGGCCCCACAAATGTCTGTATTAATTTATACATGCAGAAGTGGCATGTGTATTAGTATTAATAATATTAATTTGTGGGCATTATTTGCAGTGTAAAAGTGTGTGACAAGTGCAGCATGTAATGTTCCCTTTAAGCTGCAATGCTTCCAATTGTAGCAGTGAGAAGCGTGTAATTAACAAGTAATGGGTAAAGTATGTGATTGTATTGGGTTCAGGTGACATTGGTTGAGGTGCGTCCGTCCTGATTAGGCGTTCCGATTGCCTAGCGCATGACCGAGTGGTGTCCGCAAAGCAAGAGTAACCTTTTGGACACCGCACATTTCTTCCCTTTTTGTTCGCGTGCATTCGGCGTGCTGTCCGAATGCACGCCTACCAAAATATGTGTACTCCCCCGTGTCCGCCCATGTTTCCGCCCAGTTTAGCCCACTTTGAAACTACGCCCCTGTGTCATTCCGCATGACGCCCATAACACACCCCTATTGCCCGAATGTATGCGGTGCACATTTCTGTACGGGATTAGTGAGGACAAGTACGGAGACCATGCGTGGCACATGCGCCTAGCGATCGCCACGCATGCGCAGACGGCTAAAAAACGCCATCCGAAAGAATGCGGAAAAGTCCGCACCGATCAGAATAAGGGCCATAGTCTGTTTTATATAGATAGATAGTTATACAGTACTGTGCAAATGTTTTAGGCAAGTGTGGAAAAAATGCTGCAAAGTAAAAAAGATTGCTAACGCAAATAGGTCTAACAAGTTATTTTTTATGAGTTAACAAAATGCAAAATGAATGAACAGAAAGAAATGTAAATGAAATCAGTGTATGGTGTGACCACCCTTTGCCTGCAAAATAGCATTCATTTATCTACAGTAGGTACATTTGCTCACAGTGTTTGAACGAACCCGGCAGGGAGTTTGTTCTAAGCATCTTGGAAAACTAACCATGGATCTTCTGTGGCTGTAGGCTTGTTCAAATCCTTCTGTCTCTTCATGTAACTTCAGACACACTCAATGATGTTGAGATCAGAGCTCTGTGAGGACCATATCATCACTTCCAGGACTCCTTGTTCTTCATTGTACAATTGAAAAAGAAAAAAGAAACTCGTGTGGGGTGCACTCTAATCCCCAAATTTTATTTAGAAGTTATTCTATTAAAAAAATTTTATGTTTTTTTTGTGCTATTTTTATTTATTTTTATTATGCCGTGCATACATTAATTTAAAAAAAATGTATTATTTTTTTTTTTATATATATATATATATATATTTTTTTTTTTTTAAATTGTGAGGTTTATAATGTCCAGAAGGATTTATCAAAGCTTATATCAAAAATTGTTATATAATTCAATTGCGTGAGTCCCTGCAATTTATACATAAAGAATAATGTTCTTCATTGTACGCTGAAGATAATTTTTAATGACACTGGCTGTATATATATGGGGTCGTTATCCTGCTGTAGAATAAATTTGAAGCCAATGCTTGTATTGCTCAGCACTGACCAAAGTCCTAATTCAGGTTGCAGGGCCGGTGCTAGGGTGTCCGGCGCCCTCCTGCAAACTTTACATTTGCGCCCTCCTATATGCTACAAAGAGTCAGCGTGTGCCCATGGCACACTATGAAAAAAAATAAAGTGTATAATGTCCATAGTAAAAGTGCCTTTTATACACATAATGTGCCCAGTAGCAGCATTGCTATAAGTAGACAATTTTGTGCCCTGTAACAGAAAAGGAATTTGTGCCTCAACACATACATGAAACAAAAACAGGGACAGTGCGCGCCAAAGGCGCGCACCAAAAATTTAGGTAGGGGGTTCATGGGGAATGGGCATGGCCACATAATAGTACCAATTAACATTACACCACATATTAGTTTCCATTATATCACACAGTAGTGCCACTTATACACATTGCACCAGCTACAGCTCCTTAGGCACACTGCACAAAGTAGAGCCCCTGCGCATAAACAAAATCTTATTCGCATTGCACCACACAAACTGGCCCTTAATCCTATGACTCCACTTAGTAGTGTCCCTTATTCACGGGTCCTCCCAGGGGATTGCCCGTCTGACCTGGGACACTGCTGGGACTGCTGCTAGGAATGTGATTCATGCTGCCAGTGACGATGCCTGTTATTCAGTCTGACAGGCACAGTGGAAGCCGATCGCAACAGAGGGTGGCAGCAGAGCAGGTAGAGCACCTACAGTATCCAGCCTAGTGCCATAACCTGCTGTGCATTTAATAGAGAGAGAAAGAAAGAAACTAGGGTCAGATAGAGAGAGAGAGAGAGAGAGAGAGAGAGAGAGAGAGAGAGAGAGAGAGAGAGAGAGAAAGAAAGGCCAGGGGCAGAGAGAGTGAAGAAGAAAGACAGAACAGGGGCAGAGAGAGAGAATGACTGGGCGGCAGCGGAGGGGGTGGGCGGCATCAAGGCGGTCCTTCTCCTCCGCAGAGGTAAGAGCTGCTCAATTCCATTAACAATGACAAATTAAACAGTGTAATAATGCTGTAAATTTCCCCAACCCCAGTACTTGAAAATATTATATGCTGTATTGCAAATATATATATATATATAATTATATATATATATATATATATATATATACACATATATATATATATATATATATATATATACACAGTGGCGTAACAAAAGCCCCGCAGTGGCGGGGAGGTGCTGTATAAGTGAGGGCGTTGGGGGCTGCGGGGCTACTGTAACGCCGCCACAGGTCCGCAGATTGACCTGTATTCGTTGCGGACTTGCAGTCCCGACTCCTCTTCTGCTATGGATACGGACAATCATAAAATGTCCGCCCCCATATAGCAGACAGTTCTCTGAAACTGTCTGCTGTATGGGGGCGGACATTTTGTATTATAGCTATGCCACTGTATATAAACAAACAGGTCCTCCAAGTACGGCACTACAGGATTTGCATCAGGTGAAAGGAAGTTTCAATACTTTAATACTACTACTATGGAAAATACCTGCTAGATATACTATTTAATGTAAAGGCACACAGGTCATTACTCCTGTATACCAGAGTGCCAGCTCTTACAAAGACACACATATATACAGTGGTCGAATTGGGGCGGTATACGGGGGTATGGCATACCCCCACTTTAATCTGAAGATAAAAAAAAAAAAGTTTTTTTCCCCCCTCAGGATGCTCTCTGATCACTCAGCAGCACATATTGTGCTTTTGTAATACCCCTGTACAACGGGGCAGTCTGGCAGGGGACGTTGATGGACAGGGGGGTGTCCGAAGGTGCGCACTATATTCACTCTTTACTTTTCCATACCCCCACTTCAAAATTTCCATACCCCCACTTTAAAATTTCCACTTCGACCACTGCATATATATATATATATAGTGTATAGGCTCAATAAGTGAGTACAGTACAGTACCCAGTAATGAGTGTGAGGCTGAGGAATACAGTAATGATTGTGAGGCTGAGGCAGGATACTGGTGATTAGTGCAGGTACAGTAGCAGGTACAGTAGCTGCAGCATGTATGCCCTTTGACTGCACTCCGATTCCTCTCACTGACCTGACCTCTGTTCTGCTGTCCGAGGCGTCGGGAGAAAAGTGAGCGAGGCTATTAATCTTATCTCCTGTGCAGGAGATCTCCGGGAGGTTTAGCTGCTGTGTCCTAGCTCCTGCCTTGTGTAGTGGCCAGTCTCCGTGCTTCCTCTGTAGCAGTGCCAGGAGCAGATCGATTACATACTGCTCCAGCCTCCTGCATGTTAGAGCGGCACTTCTGGACTCACACTGCGGGAGCCGCTGCCTCTCAGAGTTGGGCAGGCACAGTAGCTGGTGGCAGGGACAGTGAACATCAGCAGAGTTGCGGAGCAGGGAGAAAGCGTCTCTCCAGCACAGCGCCTCCCTGCTTTGCAGGCTCTGCTGAGCGGCTAGCGCCGGCCCTGCAGGTTGGTTTGCAAAAGCAAACTCCTTCTTTAATGGACAAAACCATGGGTACTGCAGGTGGGGCAGATGTAATATGTGCATAGAGAGTTACATTCGGGTTAAGTATGTTCAAACTGAAATCTAAACTGTAGTGTAAGAATAAAGCAGCCAGTATTTACTGTGCACAGAAAAAAAAAACTCACCTGTAACTATCTCTCTGTACATGGTTTTGACTATTAAAGAAGGAGTTTGTTTTTGCAAACCAATTTGAATCAACCCCCAAGCCCCAAATCTGCCAGGAATCTCCATCATGTTTCATTGATACCTGCAGACACTCATTATTTTAACACTCTCCAGCCCTTCTGTGAATAAACTGACTGTTAAAGCAAATATTTCACATTTTGACTCATTAGTACATAGCACCTTCTGACATTTATTCTTCACCCCAGTTCCTATGTTTTCATACACGGTTGAGTCGCTTGGCCTTGTTGCCATGTCAAAGGTATGGCTTTTTGGCTGCAATTCTTCCATGATGAAGACTTATAGCTAGACTCAGTGTCGTAACTATGGAGGGTGCAACTTCTGTGGGGCCCGGGGCTTGGGGGGCCCGAGGGTCTATCAGGCAATCCCTGCTCCCTTTTGAATTAATATACTTTATTTTTCATTGCTAATGCGGCACCAACTGAGTTTCTGGCTGGCAAGGAAGGAGGCGGAATACATACAGGGTCTGCGTTCGGAAGTACTGCAGCTGCTTTCTCTGTTTTCCATTTGCCAGGCTTGCTGGCAGTCAGCCCTGCGCACTGCAGCCCCGGCAGCCTCCTCCTTGCATGGCGCCACAGAGACTGCGGTTCGTTCCCCAGGGGAAGAAGAAGCTGGCATCGGGACAGCTGCCTGTGATCGACCACATCAACCGCCCAGATAGAGGCAGGCGGGTGGTGAGGAGTACCATGGTAGATGCAGGCCCGAGTCAGAAGCACAGGCTCAGTGCTTACCTTCCCTGCTGAGGGTGCGTGTACCCCACCCCCCAGCGTGTGTAAGTAGGTGTATGAAGACCCTGACGTCCCTCTTGCTGCCCAGCTGATGCCTCCACCCCCCCACACATGTTACAGCCTGCCCCTCCGATGCTCTCAAGCATGTATCTGCAGAGCCTAACCCCCCACCTTGCTGACCTGCTGATGCCCATCCCCACTGCATGTCAAAGCCTGCGCCACTGCTCTCCAGCTTGTGCCTGAAGAGCCTGCCCCCATCTTGCTGTCCTGCTGATGCCCTTACCCACCAGGCCTGCATGTCACAGCCTGCCACCATACCCTTCAGCGTGTGCCTGCACAGCCTGACTTCCCCTAGCTGCCCTGCTGATATGCCCCACAGCATGTCACAGCCTGCCCCCTTATATTTTGCTATGGTTCCCACCAAGTTCTAGTTACACCCCTGGCCAGACTTCTCTGAACAGTAGATGAATGTACCCGAATCACACTGGTTTCTGACAGTTCTGAAAAACTTTGCCTGGGAGAGACCTTGCTGATGAATAATAACTACCTTGTTTCCTGTTGCATGTACTCACTCTTGCCCTAATGTCTTACACAACCACAAACTGTCTTCCACAACCTCACCTTTGTAGCAGAGTTTGGATGTTCCTCACCCAGTTTAAGCCTACTCAGATGTTTCTGTTTCAGTTCATGATGGCGTTTCAACCTACATATGAAAATGATGGTCATTATCAACTGTTTGGTATGATTGGTTAATAATACACTTGACTATAATCCTACAAAATGCCTGACTTTGTTCAAGTGTATCCAGGAGAATTCAAGCCCTTTTGAAGGCAAATATTGGTCACACCAAATATTGATTTGATTTACATTTCTCTTCTGTTCAATCAGTTTGCATTTTGTTAATTGCTGAAAATAGTCATGAGCAGCCTAGTTCCAGGACTCTGTTCCTATATTCTGCATGCCCAAATGCCCTCAATATCCAATCATACTGATACATTTCAGTCAACAGATGTGGTAGCATGGTGGTTGGAGGTGCAAACACTTAACGCAGGTGTATTATCAATGACATGTTGATTATATACTGTACAACATACTGTAAGACCCATGATATGCTGCCTTATATATGTTTCTGTTTTTAGCTCATTGGGATATGTCCTGAAGAAGGTCAATGTAAGTGGAGAAAATGTTGATTTATGAACTATATTTACATCGGTCTGAGTGCAGTGACTACCAATAAGTCTATATTTCAGTGTATTTAGGAGATTACACTTTAATCAGCGAGCCTGGCATTTGTCTAAAACTTCCTTTACTTCTTTGTTGTCATAGCTTGGCTCTATAAATGTATCGCTCATATCAATAAGAGCTTTTGGACAAAAATGAAAGTGATCTGCAGTATACAGAATATTTTTATCTGTCTTTACAAACGGAACACTCAAAATGTCAAAATGAACATTTATATCATGTTATCTATGTAGGTATGGCCACCATACTTATGCTGGGTGCCCACTCTGTGATATACCATTAATAATATACATGATACTGACATTGTAAATGCATTATCACACATTGCTAGTACAGTTTGTATGCTCAATATCATAACAATGTGCACCCCACGCATGGTTAATAAACCCCCATCGTCATATTTACATGCAGCTTAATGTTGACTGTATCATTAACGACTGCATGTAAGAACAGGGGGGTGGGTGACATCACTGACCAGTATCATTACCGGTACCGGTATGTTGTTCACCCAGGAGTAGGCGGGAATCGGTAACGATATCGCTCATTATATCATCAAGTGCAGCGGTTCTCAACCTCGGTCCTCAAGTATCCCCAACAGTGCACGTTTTCCAGGTCGCCTGCCAGGTGCACAGGTGCACTCATTATCTACTGGCATATTTTAAAAGATCACAGGTGGAGCTAATTATTTCACTGGTGATTCTGTGTGGAGACCTGAAAAATGTAGATTCGATGTTAGATTCGATTTTCTATTAGATCTGGCATTAGATCTTTCCATTCATCTTGGCATTAGATCTGTACTTTTGCATTCGTTTCGATTTGGATTGCACTGTGTAGGCACAATGTACTCCTTCGATTTACTGGATCGAATTCAATATTTCCTTGAATCGAATGCAGATCGAAAGCGTCCTAAAAACCATTCGATGAGGATTCGTTTTTGCTTCTATAAGCAAAATTGAAACGAATACAGGGAAAAATCGAAGTATGTGAACACAGCTTTAGTTTTCCAGGTCATGAGGTGCACAGGTACATTTATTACTCATGGATACATTTTAAAAGATCAACACGTGGAGCTAATTATTTCACCTGTGATTCTGTGAGGAGACCCGCAAAACATGCACTTCTGCAATTGCAATCTCTACTTTAATGACCTGTATCAGATCCCATTAGTCTTCAGGCCTACAAACGATTGAGAATGGTATGAATTTAATAATTTTAATACAAAAAAGGTTCTTGTGTAGTTTCACGGCGCCGTGCTACTTCCGGGTTGGGTACGCTCGCCAGACTATCTAAAATAAAGTAACTTAACTCCATGCCAACGTGGATAGTTCATACCCCCACTATCCACTTTGGCATGGAGTTGATTTTAGATAGCGTGGCGAGCGTAGCGAGCCACTGAGCCCGCAGCGTGGGCGAGCGAAGCGAGCCCCGCAAGGGGACGCAGACGCACGGCGCCATGCTGGTGCCGTGAAACTACACAAGTACCACAAAAAAATATGTAAATTGATGCATTATTAGCCCTTTAAACCACTAGTGAGAAATGTATTGGATTTTGTGTTTGCCGCCCAAATCACTCTACTAAATACACATAGAGAAGTGACTAATGACTAGCATTGCTGTGTGTGTCCTACAAACCTACAAATGTCACATTATCCCTTATGACTTACCTATGGGGTCACATAAGTCATTCTAGTGGATCTGTTGCCATGGATACACTGGAGCATTTACATAATCTTAACTAAAAGGCCAGTGGCATTTACAGAAATAACCAGAATCATGTTTATAATCAGAAGGCTGATTATAAACATACAGAAGTATCAGTACCATGCTACTGTATGTCATTCTAATTCGAGCAAAATGGTAAGACATCTTTGTACCATACAAACAGTAGAGCTAGCCATTTAGGGGTTGAACCAATGAGAATGCTGTCCATCAATTAACTGTGAATATCAATAGGCCGGAAGTACTTCATGTTAGGACTAGTCCCTGGCATCTTAGTACATAATATTTTGCACCCTTGAGGGTATTAGTTGAGGACACAACATCCTCTGTGCTGCTGTTATCTAACACAGGCAAAAACCATATGTACATGATGCCATACATGATTTGCCCTAAAATATCATGAACCCATATTTATTGTCTTCCACACATAAAACACAGAATGCACTTTCACCATTGTAGTATTTTTATTATTGTTCTTTTTTCAATTTTTATTAAAAAAAAACCCATGTTGAACCCGCTTAGCACACATAGCTGGACATAACGCAATATGTGTGCATTGTGTGTCTGTGAGGGGGTTTCCTCAAATATCATATGAGGATCAGTGCCATATACACTGCAGGCATGCAGGGCTGTGTACAGTTGGCAGTATACAGATTTTTCTCCATGTCCGTCCCCTCATTGTTCTCTCAGGGTTCCTGGTGGGTCTCACTCTCTGCCCACCATGCTGTGTCCGCTACACTTTTGGCACAAAATAAGGAATACGTGTTTTCAAGGCGTCAGCAGGCAATTTCCTCCAGTGTTCCCAGCGTGGCCTGCAGTGGTACCGTCACAGTGTGGCTAATGGTTTCTGAATGGTTTGGCATGTTGTCACAGGTACTCTGGATGATGAAGAAACACAGACTGTTAAGTGATAGCTGTTCAGCAGATTTTTTAATCTGCAGAATAATTCATTGTGTCATCAATAGTTTCAATGGTAAATTTACTAAGATGGGAGTTCTATTGAAGATGGGGTGTTGCTATGGGCAACCAATCAGATTCTATCTATTATCTTCTAGAAGGTGCTAAATAAATAAGTAGATTCTGATTGGTTGCACATAGCCCATGACTGTCCTATAACTCTTATTAAAGAAGGTAAAAACATCCTAAAGCCCTCCTCTGTCTGTTTCACTGTGTGTCTCCGTTCGTCTAGCCACCTATTCATTTAAGTATTTGCACTCACCAGAGACTCTTGTCTCTTTGGGCCCAATTCAGACCTGATCGCTACTGAGCAAATTAGCAGTGGCCAGCTTCTCTTTAGCAAAATCCTACTTGTTATTTAATGTGCACGCTGTGTAAATAGATGTGCACAGCTAGTGAAGACTTTGCAGCCAAGCGAATATGTCCAAATCCATTTGTAAGATGCTCCTGACTGATTTTTCCACTGGTCACCACTAATCACAAGCTCAGAATAGCCAGGGACTTACTCAATGACTACGATGAATACAGGCTTATCCAGCCCGAAACTGACATCACACCCTCTCATAAATTGCTTGGGCACGCCTGCATTTTTCTAGGCAAGCCTAGCATTGTTTTAGCACTCCCACTAACCAGCCGGTTACCACCCGCAGATGGCGGTTTACTGTCAATCTCCTTACGGATGGCTGTCGAAAGAAAAAGGTAGCAAGATTTCTTTGCTAGCAGGCATTGCACATGCACATTGTGGCCCAAGTGCATGTGCAGTGTATCAGCCGCTGTGCAAATTCACACAGTAGCGATCAGGTCTGAATCTGGCCCATTATCTGCTATTTCACTATCTCTTTCCTGCAATACTTTATTTGAAGTCACTTACATATGTGTGGAAGCTCGGAAGGACGTGGATGGGCTTCTGACATCTGGTAATGTCAGCTGGCTTCCGGGGCATTTGCATGAGAACGCCCAGTGTTCCCATATGTTTACATATGGGCGTTCCCATATGTAAATGGTCCGGCCCACCGTCCCACGCCCCTCCATGTCCCCCTTCTGCAATGCTGGGTGCAGGCACACGACAAACAGTTTATTCGCCGTGGCCGCACGCACCCTGCATCTGCATCTTAATATAAGAATCATTAGTAACATATTAATACTAAAAGAAAAAAGATGGAAAAGAAAGTCCGCTTGCAAGAAATTAATTTGTAATTTCAAATTGCTAAGGAGCCTATTAGCAGTTATTATGTGCAGGTGTTTTCAGAAGGTTCCTGCAATTACTGGGTATCTTCAAAATGTACCTACAGGGAACTGAGCTGTTGTCACAGATATCTTCTGCATTTGCCCATGTTTTGACTATGAACGCAGTCCCCATAGAAACCTATGGAATACAATGCATTCTGAAGCATGGTCCCCGCAAAAACGCAATCTGAAGATGGTGTTAGACAATTTTGTCTATAGCCCACAGATCACATAAAGTACGAGATGAACAATCCGTAGGATCCCTTATTACCACTCACAGCACTTACTCCCTTCACGCATGTGAAGTCAGCAGATCACACATGCACAGTAGAGTGGTGGCAGCCAGAAAATAAAAGTAAAGTAATAAATATTGGGGCAGATGTATTAAGCCTCAACAAGAGATAAATGCAAGGGTAATAAAGAGAGATAAACAACGAGCCAATCAGCTTCTTACTGACTTTTTTCAAACACAGCCTGTAACATGGCATTTAGCCAGGTGATTGGCTGGACGTTTATCTCTCTTTATTACCCTTGCATTTATCTCTTGTTAAGGCTTAATACATCTTCCCCAATGTGTTTAAACCAGTGGCTCCCAAACTGAGTGCCCTGGAACCCTGGGGTTCTACAAGGTGATAACAAGGGGACCATGGTTGGTGGTCCAATTTAAAAATTCAGATATTTATGGTCAAATTAATAGTAAAAACCAGTGGCAGACAATCATAGCATAAATACAATCAGAAGCAGAACATAATTCAACCTAAGGATGACACGTGAGCACAATTTACTGAATTTAACAATAATTTGCAGAATTTCTCAATAAGAACCTTTTGGCCTAGTGGTGCAATAAAAAAAAAATACTGATACTTGAGGGTGTAATGATTCACAGAAGTTTGGGAACTTTAGGTTCACTGGATTGTTAGATTGCTTTATGGTGTGTACACACTTGTACAATGTGCATGAGATTTTGACTATAAAGTCAAAATCTCATCTGGATCTCATCCAGATCGCACATGTTTTAACCCTTGCGATCCCGATGCGCGCTCCCGTATCGCAGCCAGAAAGTCTTGGCTGAATAGACTATATAGTTTTACTGATATCCAGGCTTCAGCACAGATGGTTTAATCAAAATAATCTTGTTCAAGCCTTGACATCACTAAAACCTGCACTGTTAGCAGGAGCATAACGAGATCATTGTGGACCCCATAGCAACATTTTCAAAGGACCCCCCTGCACTCCACAAAAATAGGGTAGTGGGGGGTGGGGGTCGTTTTGTTAGGGTTAGGCACTTAGTAGGGGGGTTAAGTTTAGGTTTCCACACCCAAAACGCCAGCTTCCTTTCAGTCAAACAGTGGGTGGATTACACAATTTTGTCGCTATATGGGACCGCCCATGTTCAATGTGCTGTAGTCCAATAATCGCTCAATTTGCGACTTTGCAGATTAGTGATCCATGCTGAATTAGCCCCATAACGGACAATATATGCATTGTATAAAATAACTGGTGGTATTATATAGTGGTATTCATTTTACAAGAGATCTTGGTACTTGTGTAGTTTCATGGCGCCGCCGCGCGCACACTCTGTCTCTGAAACTTGGCAGCCTGCCAGAAGCTCTGTTTAACTGTGCGCGTGCCGCTCTAGCTCTGTTTAACTGTGCGCGTGCCGCTCTATCTGTAAGCAACGTATTGTCAGCTTACGTTATCAGCGTAGCGCCAGGCAGCAGCAGCAGCATTGCTCTGCCCAGGCGCTGACAGGTCACTGTGGTACTTGTAGTTCCACAGTGAAATAGGCAGCCCTGCGCACCACTGACAACGGGGGCATGTAAAAGTGGACACCCCGGCACACCGCTATCAAAGGGGGAGTCTTCCATGCAGACGCTAAATTTAGACGCATAAGCGTCAGAAAACCGGACTACCTGCTAGCCGCTAACAAGCCGGGGTTTCTGGACTTAGGCGCTAAAGCGTCTGAAACCCGACTAACTGCTAGCCGCTAAGAAGCCGGGATTTCTGGACTTAGACGCTAAAGTGGGGGTATGAAAAGGTCGAAAGGACGCGTACCGCCGCCGCTTGCCACGCTTCGGGTTGGCGTGGATAGTGGGATTTACATGGTCGACAGCTGTTGCGTCGACTAGTGGCACTGTGGACAGGTTTCAATAGTTTACCCCTAGACCCAACTAAATTTAGATGCTTTAGCGTCTAAATTTAGATGTACCCCTAGTCCCAACTAAATTCAGAGGCTTTAGCGCCTAAGTCCAGAAACTCCGGCTTGTTAGCGGCTAGCAGGTAGTCCGGTTTTCTGACGCTTATGCGTCTAAATTTAGCGTCTGCATGGGGGACTCCCCCTTTGATAGCGGTGTGCCGGGGTGTGCCCGGGGTGTCCACTTTTACATGCCCCCGTTGTCAGTGGTGCGCAGGGCTGCCTATTTCACTGTGGAACTACGAGTACCACAGTGACCTGTCAGCGCCTGGGCAGCACAATGCTGCTGCTGCTGCCCGGCGCTACGCTGATAACGTAAGCTGACAATTCGTAGCTTACAGCTAGAGCGGCACGTGCACAGTTAAACAGAGCTTCTGGCAGGCTGCCAAGTTTCAGAGACAGAGTGTGCGCAAGTACACAAGTACCGAGATCTTAAATAAAATGACTGTGCAACATTTTAGTCTTGTATTTATTGAATATATGCTTGTAAGGCCATGTGTGTTTTTCTTTTAATGTTTCTAACATATAAAGACCACTCACAGACAGCAATAGCTCTATTAATTCTTATTGACTTGATCACTGACTGTGAACAGCCCGGCATAGCATGCCGCATCACAGGAAACATTGCATCTGTATACTATAGGTTAGAAACATATATTTTAAAAAATCTGTACATAAATATAAGTGCCTCTGCAATGAAGACAGCCAGCCACCTCTGACTTCTGGAGTCAAGCAGCCACTGGGTACGACATGCAGCGCAAGGGACGTAGAGACTACGGTTCCTTCTTTCTGACTGATAGAGCCACCCCCAGAGCTGGCTTGCTAGTTATACTCGTGGTATGATGACATAGGGCCAGATGCACTAAGCTTCAAAAGTGATAAAATGGAGAGTGATAAACAGCCAGCCAATCAGCTCCTAACTGCCATAGCACAGACTGTGTTTGAAAAATGTCAGACGGGAGCTGATTGGCTGGCTGTTTATCACTCTCCATTTTATCACTTTTGAAGCTTAGTGCATCTGGTCCTTGATCCTTCCGCAAGTCTAACTATCAAGCAGGCACCAGGGGCGGCTCTATCAGTCACGGTAAGACTCCTCCACCGCTCCGGATCCCCCATGCGCGGCACCAACCCTAACTCCAGTCGGGCAAAATACTCCCGGGGGAAATATAGTAATAATAATGAAATACAAGGCAGTGCAGGGGATTGCTTGCTGTCCTTTGGGGCCCCCTCAAGCCACCGGGCCTCATAACAGCTGTACTGTATTTGAAAGTATATCTAGCTGTTAAAATAGGACTAGTATTTTGGACCCATTATACACATTTCACTAGTTATCATGCCATCATTACCCATGTCTCCCTGTCTCTATTTTTGTCTCCGTAAGTGTCTCAAATCTCTCTCCCCCTTCCGTCCTTTGCCACTGTCCCTCATCTCTGCCGCACCCCTTCAATCTCCAGGTCTCTCACCTCTGTCCCCATCATCTCCACCAATGTCTTAATCTCTCACCCAATACTGCTTTCTTGTTAGTCATCTCTGTCATCTTCTCCCCTTCCTCCATCTCAGTCTCTCTCATCGCTGTACCCAAGTCACCGAGACCCAGCCAGAGCTCTCCCATACTGTCAGTTCCTGCAGCAGACCTCTTGCAGACACCCCACCCACTGTTCCTGTACGGGCTGTAGGTGCTAGCAGGAGGGAACAGTGCTGTCCTAACAGTGCTAGGGGAGAGAGCATGTGTGCCTTGAAGTCTCCCAGCCAATGAGAACTGTAAGGGGGAGGGGTGGCAACTACAGGAGATTATATAATAGATGCAGGGCCCCTTGCAGGTATACTCTGTATACAGTATCATTGAGAGCTAAGTGTTTATACAAGAAGATCACAGAATAGTTTTATTTCTGTCTTCTGCATTTACACCATATATAAATATTAGTTGCCATTCTTATACATGGAGATGTTGGGATATCTCCCATAGTAATCCTCAAATGCTGTTTTGTATATGAGTGCTTTTAGTATTATCTTTCCAACATGATTGGGATAGAGATATTATCATTACTTCTGATGAGAATGGCAGAAAAGTATACTCTAATACCTTTGTTTACACCACAGTTTAGTACCAGAGTCCTGACAAGCATGGTCTCTCGTTACTGAGATAGAGAGGTGTACTCATTCAATGGCAGTCACTATAATTTCATGAGTAACAGAGGAACACAGCAAATGGCAATGGGCAATTCACCTAACCCTGCTGTAACAACCCCATGCATAGTAAAGGCAACTAATGTAGCATTAAAATCAGATGAAATCACAGAACCATTAAGCCAATTCAGAAATTCTATCGTTTCCTAGCTTTTGAGCGTGTCATGTCACTGGATACACACCTTTTCTTGCTCCACAAAAATTCATTCTGGCTCCTAGACTGTATTTTGCCTCTCCTTAAATGAAAGGATGCAGATCTGTTATCAATATGTTTCTGGGGGTTATTTCAAATTTGCAAAGCTGCAATAACCCTAAACAACAATTTATAACATAGGGGTTGATTCACGTCCATTTGAAAGGGGCCCAATTTGTCCCCGTTCCGATGGTGTTGGGTCTGCCCATGCACGTTTTTGCAAATGTATAGTCACCGGTAGCAAATGGTTTTGGCGAGGTGGAACACCGAGCATTTTATAGCATCCCCATGAAAATACTGGGCATTCCCCTGGAAACACAGGCGGGTTGATACCTTCCGGGGGTGGGAGCCTGACATCACAGGATGTTAGCGCCCGCCCCCGCTTTGGCGGACACCGAAGGGGGAGAGAGATCATTAGATGGTCGAATGGTTTCTCTCCCCTTCAGCTGCATGCAAGGGGATGTGTTCGCGTATATCCCTTTGCTTGTTACCGAAGGGATTCGGCGGCGGGGTGCAGAGTAAAGCTGATCGCTAAGCAGCAAACGACCGCTGCTTAGCGACTGGTACAGAATTGGGCCCATAGTTTCCCCTAGTGTAAGTTAAGTTCCTCATTTATTTTATCTAGCATTATAAGGTGTGTAAAAAATAAATGTTTGAAATCCAAGCAATGACTAGAAATGTGGCCCCTATGTAAGAACATGCATGGTGGTTTTAAGGTTGTACCGTATGATGGGGGACTTCCTGCCCTTACAATTGAATCTGTCTCCTCTATCACAGGAGTAGTATGTGCCTTTTTAATGTGTAAGTCATCCTTGTTATTGTCTGTCTACTCAATCATGTCCATCATCGAGCAAAAGCTTACCAGATCCTCTGCACGTCCTCCTTCCTCATTCTCTCTTCCCAATAGATCTAAAAGCTTCTCCTTAATCAACTAGGAATTAAAAATATAGATCAAGTCAGTATCACTTTAGAGTAGGATTTTAATATTTCCTGGCAATATTGGGGCAAAACATGCCACAACCTCCATGGTCCTTGCCCCCAATTTACACAAACCCTTTCCTTATTCATTAAATCACACCCATTTGAGAATTGTATTGTACTGTACAGTATATGCTCTCTGAGATGGCAGGAACCAGCATGGTCCATCACAGGTGAATGTAAGGAAGGAGATAATCTAGATTAGAAAATTAAAGAGGCATAGATTGAATCTGTTGTTAGAGGGCATGCTGATTCTTGTAGTGTCATATTGGAGGGCCGGGGGAATGCCTCCTGTTGTTATGGTAGAAATAAATAAATGTATTTACCCAAAAAGAAATATTTTGTCAGAAAGTGAACTAGAATAAGGGCCTCAGTTCCTGCTGTATATATATATATCTGTAGTTTCTGCCCTATTATCACAATACAATAGTTTTTTGGGGGTTATGTTGCTGGTTTTGGCAGGTATCCATTTAGTCCCCCTAAAATCGTGGAAATTAGCTGACAGGCCCACAACACTCCAACAATAAGGAAGAGTTCCATGTGCCCGCTTACCGCAAGGGATTGCCAATATAATAGAGAAAGGTCAGTGCGCATTGTGACTTGCGTATAACTCTGAAACAGCCACTTGGTGAACTTCCACTTGGAAGTAGATGTCATCTCTACTGTATGTCAGAGTGGACTTGCATCAGGGTCAGAGGAACTAGCGAAGGTCCACTGCGATCAAGGGATATGCAGACAGTGGCACTATAATGAGTCAGACTGACTAATAGCATGCTGAGGAAGCAATGTGGGCACAAGCAAAAAGAGATTCGGCCCACTGGAAGGAGAGGAGGAGCCTTCACACCCAAACAGCTATGCAAAATCATAATGCACTGCAGGTGGGGCAGGTGGTAATGCCAGGTCCCTCCCTGTGGAGGGATTGCAAAATTTTGCAATTGCCTCGCTAATATATGAGCACTTTGCTGAACAGCGACGCACTTGCATTTTTACTGTATGTGACATCAAGCAGCTACCGCAACCCGCCCTGAAAACGGTCCGGGTGCGCCTCTGTTGTCGGAACCGCACCCCCCAATGTTGTGTCAGTGCCCAGCCAGACTGCAGTTTAATGGTTCCCATATGCACCCCACAACATGGGCGCATGCACAGAATTTGATATTGCTATTCTGCGGCAATCCTGAATCAGACCCAGAGATTAAGATTTGGGTGGGTTATATATTTCTCTGCAGGGTAGATACTGGTGAAGACACCCCACCTAGATCTAACTCTCTCTGCACATTACATCTGCCCCACCTGCAGCGCCACATTTTGCCCCGTTACTTGAATTTTTGCTTTACATGAATCAGGCACTATGTGTTATTGTAATTTGATGAATCATCACCTATTTTCTTTATTACGGTAATTTACCAAGGATAATGATGTGTAATTGCAGATATTCCACAGAAATTAGTTAACTCCTTTGCATCTTTTGTATTTTAGCATTTTAGCAGTGGCGTAACTAAAGAGGGTGCAGGGGATGCAGTTGCTATGGGGCCCGGCGGGTTGGGGGGCCCCAAGGCAATCCCCTGAACCCTCTATAATATAGTGAGACCAGCATGTAACTTACTGGTTGAGAGGACAGAGGTGAAGCTGCTGCAGACTCCGGAAGCACTGTGCAGTAACTGCCGCTGCCCCATCCTGTCATCATGAGCATGTCACTGTCTTACGTGGTGAGAGCACGGAGGACGGAGGTGAAGCCGCTTCATGTGCAGTTTCTGAAACTATAGTAGCTGCGGCGCCGTCTGTGTGTGGCTGACGGGCTGTTCAAACACTTTACTGCGCATCCGTCAGCCACGCTTAGCCGGCGCCTCAGCTACTGACTTGCATTGCTCATGATGACAGGATGGGGCAGCGGCATAACAGCGGAGGTGGCATAATAAAGGATACTGTATATGGGGTGTGGGGGGGAGGGACAACAATGGCTATAAACTGGAGGACATGGGGAACAATTAGGTCTATGTGGGCAGAGGGTGGCACAATAATGGATATACAGGGAGGAGATGATGGCCCAACCTGGCCTGTGGCAGCAGTGATTAAAAATAAAAATTGTAAAACTTTGAAGGGTGCATTGGAATTGCCATGGGGCCACCACAAATCATTGTGCCCCATAAAAATTGCATCCCCTGCACTCTGTAGATAGAGGGGCCAGCCTGCCTCTCTGGCTATGCCCCCTCCTGTTCATCAAAGCCCCCTCACATTTGTCAGTCTGTCTCTCCGTCTATTCCTCCGGCCGGCTGGGAATGCTATGGGGCCCGCAGAGTTCTTGTTACGCCTCTGCATTTTAGTAGTTTAGCATGCTAAATAGTGACACTGAAAGCAAGATGCAAACAAAAGATGGCCGCTGTGTCATAGTAAATGCCCTATGACTGTATGCAGGGACAGACTACAAGACGTTACTGCCCCTGTTTCACAACAAACCCTAATACCATTTAAATAACATAGTTTAGTTCCAAACATATTCTGCTAATTGCTACTAAAGTGGATGAATCGATTTCCATATTGTAAAGAGGGGAGGTTTGTATTACTTATTTTGTGTGTGATTTTGGTGCTGTACATAGTAATTAGTAGCATAAAAGCAGAATAATCACATGATGATGATAGAGGGCAACGTAAAATACCGTGCTAATTACATAGATTGCCAGTGAAGTCACATGTTAAGGCCACATGTAAAAGTGTTTATGATTTTTGCTTCATAATTAACGAGTGCATGGCTTTTGTGTAATTATGTTTGTCATTGACTCAAATGTTTGTTTCTTTTGTGATAATTCACACTCTGCCAAATTGAACTGCAAGTGATTTGAACACAGTAGTATAAGCAGGTCAGACAGTGCAATATAAGACATGGCCTGGGTTATTATTCACCTCATAGATGTAATCGAACAGCTCCAATATAGTCAGGATACTAGCTCCTATAAACAGTGCCATCTGACCGCCTATGTCACCTGTGGGTGGGGATGGGACAGTGTCAGTTAATCCAGCTGATACATTCATTCTACACATCAAGTTTATGGTGCCTACACACGCACCGATGCCGGCGGTGCGATGCTATGCGATGGGGTGCGCGCTTCCGCGGCACCTCATCGCACAGTACAAAAAGTATGTGCTGCACATACTTTTTGTACTAGCTTTTTATCGCATAGCTTCGCATCGCATGCACATCACATGCACAAGGCATACGATGCGATGCTATGTGTGCTAGTTAAGCACAGAACGCACGCCGGGATCGATGCGTCTGTGGGCACCTTTAGAAACAGTATTTTATAAATTAGAGAATGTTATTATTTTAAAGTATAAACCTCCTACAACTCTTACTAATCACATGCTTTCACTTTTTTACTTTTAAACCATTTACTGTATGTACACTCCAAATTGTTTATACTCAGGCCCTGACCGTGATTTGTAAGTAATTTAACAGCAGATAACTTTATATCTAGAATAAACCAAGTTGCCAAGGAGAGCAAATATATAGTTTTCTGTGCAGGATAAATGCTGGTTGCTTTTGCATGTAGCCCACAAATGCTATCTTTATTTTTGCATTGCAATTTGGATTTAAGTTTGGAAACCCCCCTCACAAATCTAACTCTCTGTACGTTACATCTACAGTGCAGCATGGTTTTGCATAATTACTATCTAATTAATATTATTATTATTATTTTTTTTGCATTATTTCCAAATCAGTATCAGGACCTCAGCTGCTTACAGTAGGTTACAACATAACTCAATAGGGTAGTGTGCATTAGATCATATTATGCGGGTTATTCAAGTTCATTCGGTCCTCCATGCATTCGCACGGAGGACCGATGTTGCGCGTCTGCGCATGTGCAGACGTTGGGTGCGTGCACCCACGGCGAACTTCTGGTTCGCCCATATCCGTCCCAGCGTGCATGCTGAAAGTTACTTTTATATGCGTGTACCTTCCACATCTTTCGATGGTCGCCGACCACCCGGCGAATGAACGCCCACCGACCCCCCCTCGCAGCGCGGGTTCGCCCGCACAGGCTGCGAATGGATGTTTAGCATAAACATCCATTTGTATGCCTGCGGGTAACCTCCTACATCTTTCGATGGTCGCGGACCATTGAAAGATGTGGAAGGTACACGCATATAAAAGTGACTTTCAAGTCACTTCCATATGCGCGCACGCTGGGACTGATATGGGTGGGCAGCTTTCATCCGGTGATGGCAGCTGCCAGCCCCCCGCACCCGCGTCACTGCCTCATTACTATGAGAACGCCCAGCGTTCCCATGGGAACGCCCATGGATGCTGGGTGTTCCCATATGGTAATGGGGCAGCCCGGTGCCCCCCCGCCCTTCTCCGCCCTCGCACGCCATCTATATGCATACGTGTGCTCGCCACGCTTTGGGCTCGGTGGCTCACTGTGCTCGCCACACTTTATAACATCAACTCCATGCCCACGTGGACACTGGGGGTATGACGTGGATAGTGGGGATATTAACCATTGTGTAGTTTGAGGGCTCCAGAAGCAGTTACGTAGTTTATGTAGGCAGCATAGTGCTGTATTGGTATTCTCAATACAGCACTACGTAAACTATGTAACTGCAGCCCTGAAACTAAACACACCTAAACTAAAGTACCGAATTTTATAAAGCTTACGTTGAAGAAGGGCATACATAATGTAGTACACCCATATAAGTGAAATATGTTTGAAATCCAAAGATTGTAATACTCTTTTAGTTACAATACTATACAGTATGTCCATTCTGAAGAACAGGGATATCCTATTATACCTGATAAAACACCAGGTGTGACAAAAAAAAATGTTGTTTTTTTTGCACTTTTTACCAATGGTTTAACAATGGTTTTTTTATCAGGCTTTTTATGTACATTGTGCTACAGAGCCAGCTGGACTGCCTAAAGCCAAAGTCTCCTTCACAAGCCAGTTGTATAACCTTCATTACATGCATATGGGCAGTATGACTGGCGGGTCCCTGAGCGCCCATACACGTGTGTTTAGCAGCATTACAATGTGAGCTACATGGGGCAATAGTGTTCAGGCTCTGACCACGTGTAATAGGATAGCCGCATAAGTTGTTATACATGTACAAACTCACCAAGCAGCCCGGCCACCTCATATGCTTTTCTCTGCTCTATAATTTCATAATTCAAAGCTTCAAAGAACACATCAAGAACAAGGATATTCTCCCTGTATAGTGAGAAAAGAAAAGGACATAGTTAGTGGCTGGGAGACCCCTAGAATGTACTTACCACCTATAGATAACAGCTAAGAAGTAGTTTTGTTTACTTATCTTCTACCAATCCTGCTGACTGGCCAATTATATATTTCTCATGTAAATCACCAAAACTATGAACTTTGGAAAGGCTCTTACAGGCAACTTTGCATATGGCAAAGCCTTTTATTTTCTCCACTGGAGGGGGCTCTTGTTTCCATGACAGCAGCATAAGAGCCCCTCCCCCCGCCCCCCACCACCGGTTTTAAAACTACCCTGTGACAAGCCTACTTTTGTGCCATCTTCATTGTGTACAAGTCTAAATCCCAGACATACATATGTATGGAGAATTAATGGGTGGCTTGTCGGCTGCTAATAGTCATAGCCAGGTGGGCCATACAGCAGGTATTTTGATAACCTAGATCAGTCATTCTCAAACCTTCTTGAATCACAGCCATGGCACCCAGTTATAGAACCAATGCCCTAGACAGAACATGTTTATGCGAAAATGTATGGATAATACAGCACAATATAATACCCCTTTTACACCAGAACTTTGTTCTGGGTTATTGCGGCTGAAGTCCAGGCTGGGGCTTGGTGTAAATGGGCTAAAAAAATAATATGGGTCCTGTTCCCCGGCAATCTGACCCTGGAAATGCTCAGGGTCGGACACGGGGCTTATCCGGGGTTAGGGGCTGTGTCACTGGTACTTACACAAGTTATTTGACCCAGAGATCATTGCAAGAAGCTGATTGGCGTTTCTGTGGCTCTGACAGATGATGTAATCTGCTGGAGACCCACACAGAGCAGCAGAAGCAGTGATACCAGGCTGTTTATAGCCTGTACCCTACACTATAGCAACAACCTGTGTTGCAAGCACTCCCCACAGTGTGTTTACAGCACCATCTGCAGCAATACACGCTGGCTGTCACGCAGTGTTTACCACAGCATCACCCTCAGCCTGACTGTTTGACAGACCCCAAACCTGACCTTTTCAGTATAATAAAGCAAAAAAAACTTGAAGAGTCCAAAAAGCCCATTTTTAATGACAGCAGCAAGGTAAGGCAGGGCTGATCAGTTTTCAGTGTGAAAGGGCATTACCAGGGAATAACCCGGATTGAAGTGATGTGTAAAAGGGGTCTGAGGCAGGGCACGCCCTGGCAATTTCCGTGTTCAAATTCCCAGGTCCTACCCGGGATTCTGGTGTAAAAGTGGTATAAATGAACTTGTGTAATAATTTGCTGCACTCATAACACAACAGTCGTCACTAGTAGTTCAGCTTACTGTCCTGCAACTGTGCATATAACCAACTATTACAGTAGGTAATCATGAGTAAAGATACTGATTCAGTATTTGCAGGCCTAAACCTGATCATTCCAGGTTCTAGGAACTTATTTAAATTCCCTAGAGATACCATTTTCACACCATACTGGTAGGTTGGTCCCGGGACATGGACGCCGTGTCTGCCCAGGATACAATCCAGGTCTGACACTTTCACACTAAACCCAATGAGATCAGACTTGTCTATAAACTCCCCCTTCCTCTGACTACATTACAGTCTACAATGCTTATTACAACAACGTACGAAATGTACTTCTCCGACTTGTTGAGTTTCTTCTCCAGATACTTGATAGATGTTTTGCTGGGGATTTTCACCATGGACAGCTCCTTGTTGTATCTGGTATGATTACATGGCATTGTGCACACACAGAAACCTCCATCTTTTTCCGTTAACAAACCTTTAGAGACAGGGGAACAATGAAAACCATAACCGGAACTAGCATTCATTAATATCCCCAGTACTTCCTGTATACAATGTTCAGGTTACATGGAGAACGCACAATGTATAAGTAATGATAAAGTAAAGCGAAGATGAAAAATTGATTGAGACCATATGACTGTGTGGAAAGATAATCATATTTATGGCTGTGTCTCGAACAGAGAGGAAGAATTACTGTTTTTAAACATTTACTGTTTTTTTGCAATAGATTTTATCAAACTAATTTAGGGGTTTTATTTTGTTGCTTAATATATGTAGTAGGTGCACACAACCAACAGTACATCACTGATACATTTATTATGGATAGACCAAATATTTTTTAATACTGTATCATGGTGATAAATATCCTAGAACTACCTCACTGAAACTAGGCTGCAGTGTTGGCTCCAGAGGAGGGGCTGTAGTATGGCCTAAAATTCAAATAGGGGAGGCACAGCAACTGCCAGTGAGTCACTTTAGAATGGCAGTTGGTGGCAATTGTTGTGCCTTCCCTTTTTGAATTTGTAACTGTGCTGCAGCCGATCCTCTGGAGCCTCCCAGCTAGGTTGTTGTTTAGACAAGGTTGTTACATCAGCCAACAAGAAGGTTTTGCTGATTGGGATTCTACAACATGCAAAATGCATAATGGGGAAACTATTTTTTTGTAACAGCAGTAGTATACCACAAAGTCAGCACAACACATATATAGGTCTTGTAAATGCACCACTTTATTTCTATAAGAATGACAATTTAATGGAAATTATATGCTGCACTTTATCTGTCATCAAATTAGTATTTCTAAGTATTGGATTATAAGGTAATGATGGTGCTTCTAATGTACATTTTGTTCTATCCAAAGAAAAAGATCTATATCTATTGATTGGTATATGATGAATCCAAAATATCTCTCTCCATTGGGCGATAAGATCTAATTACATTTGCAGAAGATGCAATGAAAAAACATGCAAATAATGAACGTGTTAAACAAGAAAAAAAATCAGATCTGAAAAACAATAACATCCTAATTAAAGAGATGATTCAAAATACGAAGCTTCAAGAAAAAAAAAATCGAATTAGCATAAAGAGTAGAAATGAACTATAGCAAGAGGTGCTAATGTGTAGAGACATAATCAGATTTCATGTAATATTAGGCATATTACCAACATTAACAGTTTTGTTATGCTTGTGATCTGTACAATACACAGTTTTAATAAAATGTGTATTTTGTTCATGGAATGTGGAGGTGTTTTTTCAGTGTGTAATGACAGTCAATTTTAGCGGCAGGGATAAAGCCACTCCAACTTTTCAAACGGAACTCGCAGCATTGCGAATCAACCAGAATATGTCTATGTGTGCACTATATAAATAACTGCTAATAAATAATAAATAAATTATGTAAATCCTTTCCAAGTGCACAATTAGAGCAGAACCAAAATTTTGTTTTTAAAAGATTTCTAATCTAAAAAATATCTGATCTGTAAAAATAGTTAATGTACTGTACATATCATTTTTTTTATTTCTTCCCATCAAATGTATCTTATGGCATTATTGTGCTAATCACACACAAGCAGCTTCTGTTGATTAAAATGATACACAGCATGTATATATATTCTGTATTAGATTGCAAATGTATCTGCATAAAAAATGTGATGCTGCAGTACAGTGTTTCCCAGCCAAACAGTGTAACGTTATTTGTTATGCAGATACAGTCACATGATACAATCAAGGTGATAAAGCTTTGAGCATACATAGCAAAACGCGTTGTTGATTCATGGACCTAAGACCTGAGGAATAACCCACTTCCATTTGGAAACTGTAGACCACCTGCTGAATCTTCTGATCCTGTCCGAACCAATCCATTGAGGACTTACATATTGGCTCTTCCTGGACATTGGATTTCCTTAGGAGAAGGTACCCCGGACCAATCAAAGTTCTATATACTGCCACAAACAGGTTGAACCAAGCAGCAACCAGGAGTTGTATAAAAAGGAGCTACAAGTTTGCCTCTGGACAATAACATCGATCAGTGCAGGTTTATCCACAACCAATGGTGACCATAATCCTGAACAGGTCCAATTAATACCATTATTATCAATACCACTAATTGTATTAATTTTTATTGTCTTATAATGTAATTGTATATGTGTCATTAAATTTAATCGTTTTTAATTGATGTATGTATTTGTGTGAATACTCTTAGCGCTGCTTTCTTCTTTCTTTTGCTTAAACTTTTTGACTACATCTGGGGAGCTGACCACCCCCATTAAGCAGCAGCTTTCTTAAGGGAACAGCACATAATCAGGCGCTCTAGATTGACTTTGGTTGATCATTTTCTCCACATCTTAGTATAAACAACCTTCTCTTATTCCTATTACTTTGCTGCTGGAACTTATCCTAATGTTATATCCCTATAAGATATATTTTATAGCAAAGACTGTTTGGTATTCCTTTTTCAACTGTTAATAATAATGGCCTAACAGCAGAGATGGATTTTATTAACATAAACATTTATTTATATAAAATGAAGTGGCTAATACAGGTTGAGTATCGCTTATCCGAAATGCTCAGGACAACAAGCATTTTGGGTAAGGGATTTTTAGGGATTTTGAATTTGTTTTCATACTTACCTAGTACCCTGGTGGTGCCCCGATGGTCCCCCAATGTACACGGTATCCCCCGGCATCCATGGTGGCCTTCAGGATCCTCTTCAGTGGCATCTCCAGTCCTAGGGGTGCATTTCACCAGTGCATGGGTGTGTTGGTGATGTCATTTGCGTAATGCACCCTTGAGACCGGACCTGCCGTTGAAGAGGATCCCGGAGGCCGCTGTGGACATCTGGGAACTAGGTAAGTATGAAAAAAGGGGCTGGGAAAAAAAATAAAAACCAAATATTCTGAAAAACCACGGTTTTCGGAATATTTTGGTTTTGGAATACACGGATAAGGGAGATCCGACCTGTACCGATATAGCAAGGACACATATAGGTCATAGACAACATAAAACATACATTAAGGTATTTTCAACATTGAAAAAGGAAGTTCTTTTTATTTGATGGGAAGAGGCAATATTACTTACGCTCACCCAAAAAAGTCAAAGTCCATATCAGGGGAGAACACCTCTGGGGCTATGCTCACCCTTTTTCCCATAAAGAAATTCTTCCTTGAAGTGGTAAATACCTTATTTGATTTGTGGATTGACAGAGGTGGGATGAACCAACCAAGGTAAAAATTACAGTACTTGTTTCCTAGAACGGCGCCCACGATTTTGATCTTAGGCATAGCAAGTAAAAAAATTGCGTCGGACGCATCGCATGCGGCCAAAAAATCGCATGCGATGCGACCGACGCGATTACCGCGATTTTACATAGGGAACAATGTTAAATGGCCCAACTGACCCGATTTCACCTAGGGAACAATGTTAAATGGCCCACAGACCCCAAATACCCACCCTGAAGTGTGAAATGGCCCCCCAATTGTTAACGCCACCCCACGATCAACGTCAACCCGAAGCGTGGCGAGCGGCGGCGGTACGCGTCCTCCGACCTTTTCCTACCCCCACTATCCACGTCGGCATGGAGTTGAGAATAGAAAGTGTGGAGAGCGTAGAGAGCCACCAAGCCCGAAGCGTAGCGAGCGGACGCGGAATACGAGCCCGAAGCGTGGCGAGCGAACGTGGAATACATGTTAAGTAATCCGCGTTCCCTCGCGGGGCTCGATGCGATCGCCACGCTTCGGGCTCGTATACCGCGTCCTCTCGCGGGGCTTGCTACGCTTCGGGCTCGGTGGCTCGCTTAAATCCATCCAAATTGTAGAAAAGCTATTTATTTTATTGAAGGTATTCCAATCCAGTTGGCTTGGACCTCCCACTGCACATGCAGGAACAGGAAGTCACTGTCAGGGAGAGTGCTGTTAGACCATTCTTATTAACGGATGCGCAGAAAAATCTGCCATTCTTTTGTACTAACAGTAATGCTGACACAAATATTTATGCATGGAACAGGTCACCGCTGGAGGCTGTATGAGGGTAGCACTGCAGGATGAAAGCAGCACCATTGACTCCAGAGACATCGATCATTGGTAATTAGCTTGGCGCTAAGTAGAAGACATCTGTCTTCCACTCTAACAAAGTGACAATATGGCGTTGCATATGTGCAGAACTCTTGTCAATGGCCATCTTGGTTAGGGATTTATAGCCTTCCTGTAGAAGCCTAAAGATGTAGTATACATAATAACACTCTCCAACTTCAGCAATATTAGCACACGGTTTAAACTGAGTGGAATTCTTCTCGTCTTTAGGGTAGACTGAAATGACCTGATATTCTCCAGCATGTTTGAACTATAGTATCTGCAGAGCCCTATTTCATATCTACTATAGCTGGGCAGCCCCAGGTGGCAGGCTTCTGCTTTAGTCGTTAAACACTAATGTACAATATACTTACTAGATCTGTTTCTCATCTATTGAACTTTATTGATCCATTTGTTTTTTTTCCTCTACATCCTTTCTCCGGTTAAGATGTATTAGGTGACTTGTGCGACAAGATGTATTAGCTGACTTGTATGACAGCTTATTGTTAAAAGAAACACTTTCCTATCTGGGTCATTAGACAGTGAGAGGATACACGGACAATAAAAGCTGAGGAACACAAGAAAATGAAATAGTCCAGATCCAGTGGTGAGCAGCGTTTGCTGTTTATATAGATGAAGACATGAAAACACTTATGTGGATGTGTGCGCACACAGACATTTCCCCCAGTGTGTTTTAAGCTCCTTGGCCTAATCCTATACAATTCTAAAGAAAGATTTTCAGAAAGATGCTTGGTATAAAGGACCGTGTGCCAGCATCAAAATGATGCAGCCAGCTTTAGACTAAGTGCAGCCCTTAAGTTATATTTCGCCTATGTGTGATAACTATTATGTTAATATTCAGAAATGATTACGGTAGCTCATATCTAAACCTCTTCACTTGATATTCATCTTTATCTATAACACCATTATAGATAACATACAAGACTTTACCACTGAAACGATTATATTATATCTAGTGTTTCATCTAATAATATGATTGATATTTTATATAAAGAAACGTAGCACTAAGTCAGCTAGCTTAAGTCTACGGGGTGTATTCAACAGTGGCGTAACTATAAAATTTGTTTCCCCCCAGCCAAAATAGTTTCAGTAATACCCTTACACATTACGCCACACACACTGTAATGACCCTTACTTATGGTTGGATGATTCCCATCAAATAGCAGAGACAGAAGAGAGATAGTGAGGAAAGAAAAAAAGGAGAGATAGAAAGAAAAGAAGAGTGACAGAATAATAAAGAAAATTAGTGAGAGAAAATGAGAGTGGGAAAGGGGGAGTAAAAGTGCGCATGGGAGGAGTGAAGAAAGAAAGGGTGGGCAAAGAGAGATACAGAGAGAGGGGGTATAAAGAGAGGGATGGATAAGGTTGAGAGAGACTAAAAGAAAAAGGAGAACAGTGTGAGGGAGAAGAGAGAAAAAGAGGAGAGCAGATATGACTGCTACTCCCCTGCACCTTTCACAATATAGCTGTACTATGTGAAGTACCTAAAGCAGCCTTGAGTCCTCTAAACTAAGCAGTGTTTCCTTTCAGCTCCTGGAAGTTCCCATGTTGGAAGCTTTGGCAGTAGAAGGCCCCATCATACCCTCCTGGAGCAGCTGGTAAGTGCCAGGCAGCTATTGGAAGTGGCGGAGCAGTCCTCTTTTATGCGCCGGGGCAGTCACTAGAGCGTCAATAGAGGAGGGGGAGAAGAGGGGATGGGCTAAACCACAGCCTCCTGAATTTGTACAGCCCGCAGCAACCTGATGACATCAAACTGTCACACCAACATCATGGGCACAGGATGAGTAGAAGAGTGAAGAGCAGCACAGGTCTCCTTCCCTGCAGCAGCGCCTTGTTTATTGTTGGTTCTTCCTGCAGACCCCGCAGACACAGGCTCCCACAAGCCACAGCGGGGTCTGCTGCAGCCTAGTTATGCCACTGGTATTCAATGCTTTTTGTGAGCGGTGACAGCGAGCAGTGCTGCCTGCTCGCTGTCACACCTCGCAGGGTCAATATTCAAATGAGCCCCTGCACACGCCATTTCCCCCTCGTTAGTTTTTGTTGCATTAGCAGCGAGCCTTGCTGTTTGGGGGAATCCTAATCGTTATTTGACAGCAAGGATTTCCACAGCACGATGAATAGGGTGAACGGCTGATACGGGGGTTAAACAGCAAGGATTGCTTGTTTTCATTGATCCCCGCCATTTTACCCTCTCATTGGCCGCATTGAATATGGCCCTATCTATTTACCCAACTACTTATGAAGTTGTTAAATGAAAATATGTATTGTAAGGTGTATGTAGAGATAGCAGCAAAATAAGGGGTTTTGAGCAGTCGCACAGAAATTAATTATAATAAATGTAGGGTGAACTCTCTTATACGTATTGTCAGCAATCTGTGTCTAACGTTGGAGGGTGTGCTACCATAGACACTGGTTGGAAACAGAATATGAAGGTATAGGAAAAGAGTGTCTGGGGCTGGTGCACCTGAAGAAAGAACTTGACTAATAAAACTTAATATTTATTGGGATATTTTTAAAATAGTTGCGAAATAAAAACCAAACATACAAACATATAACAACATTAAAAAGGATAAATATCCTCACTTAGTGAACCCCACTCTGTTGTGTTCCTCCAATATTTTAAATAATGCAACGCAAAGTCAGAGTGTGCTTAATTAGTATACAATTTAGGGACCATGCCCTGATACACACTTGCAATTAGACCTGTTTTTTGTCTTTCAATCACAATTATTTTATTGTAGCGATTGTTGAATATATATAGAGAGGTCTAACATCAACCGGCTGACCTGTCAGAGCCGAGTGCGCTACAGACGGAATTGTAAGTCCCGTCAGGCGCTGCCACTCTTTGACAGGAGCCGCCGATGAACGCTGTTCTGCCGTCGATAGCCCGAGTATGGACAAGTGCCTTGTGCACAGTCTCACCAGTACGGGTAGGCAGAACAGCCCAGGGACGTGCTCAGGCGCCTGAGATCACGTCACTGCCAGGGTCACTGTACGTTAGGACCTAAGGAAGCTTATATGCGAAGCGTACGCAGACCTCCTACACACTTAGTGTGTGAAATACCCCACTCTCCCTTCCCCACTTACAATGTTTTTTTGAATCTGTATCAGCAGTTACGCCACTGTTGAATACACCCCGTAGACATAAGCTAGCTGACATAGTGCTACGTTTCTTTATATAAAATATCAATCATATTATTAGATGAAATGCTAGATATAATATAATCGTTTCAGTGGTCTTGTATGTTATCTATAATGGTGTTAGTGAATATCAAGTTAAGAGGTCTTGATATGAGCTGCCGTAATCATTTCTGAATATTAACATAATAGTTATCACACATAGGCGAAATATAACTTAAGGGCTGCACTTATTCTAAAGCTGTCTGTATCCAAATTTTCATATTCATATTGATGGGACATTCGTATTTGTATTTACAAATACGAATGAATACACCATCAATAGAATACGCCAGGAATAACCATTCAAAAGAATGGTGGTTCCTGATTTAAATTAAATTGATTTAAATTAAAAATACGGCTGCTAATTAGTGTAAAACGTAACCAGCACCAGGCTGAAAGAGCCGGGGCCGGTAATAAAAAATCAGGAAAAGCGACAAATAGGGGTTCCCCGATTTTTTTAAACCATCCCCAGGCTCCAGGTCCGGGGCTGGTTCCCAAAATACGTGGGACAAAATTACTAGGGGTCCCCTGTATTTTAAGAACCAGCCCCAGGCCAATCCAACCAGCAGGGTAATGTCACTGCCGGGGGACACAGTTTCCCACATGCAGTAACAGTAACAGGCGCCCAGACAGCAGAACACAATCATCATCTTCACCATAATGAGCTTTTCCCCTCAGGTGCAATATGTAATTGCAGACACTTGTCAGCAAATCTGTGTAACAATTCAATGTATACAGTTTATGTAGAAGTTTTGATAAAGAGCCTCGGCAAAGAGAGTTTGGTAAATAGGAACAAGTGCTCCCTAAAGTCCTGTACAATCGGCTCTTTTGCTGAGCAACGTGCTTCAGCACAATCGCTGAGCACACATCGCGGTGCCTCCGCGATGCTGTGTGCTGAGTGACCGTGCTCATTTTTAATAAGCCTCATGATCTAGCAGGAAAGCCAATACCAGCACTGGCTTTCCCTGCAGGCGATAGCAACCCTTAGGACCGTGCATCACCGTGCAGTGCTCCATTTCTAAAGATCTATTCAGATCACTTAGAATTGGGGATGAAATCACCCTGTGTGTATGCTCCTTTACAGGCCTGACCTCTAGTCTTCCCTCACTGTTTGGATTTAATTAGTGCTGAATCCTGTGGATCCAAACCAAACCAAATTCCAATTCATATTTTAAATCCGAATTTCAGGTTTTGCATTGCAAAATTTATATGCTTTTACAGTAGCTATTTTATAAAAGTGTTATCGATTTTTATCAATGATTATCGATTTTTTTAAATTTAATTTTAAACTAAATGGGGCTTGCCTACCCTCCCGCATTCAGCGGGAGGCTCCCGACTTTTGCCTGAGCCTCCTGCTGCCCCGCAATCCCCCTCAGCCCTCCCAGTTTTTGTGACCCCCTCCTCCACTGCAATCCAGACTGCGCATGCGTGCATGTCCGGAAATGGCAGGGGTCGGAATGTACACATGAGGTCACAGCCGCGGTAGCGGTGGCCATGCTGCTGTGTGTGAACGCACTTACCGGAAGTCTCTGCAGCATCAGGAGGACAGAGGAGCTGGAGAGCCGGCAGCTGGGGCTCTGTTTCACTACAGCTGGCCCTGCCCACCACACACACACTGAGTAGGCTCTGGCTTGGTGCATCTGCATCTGGCCAGCCCTGCTCTACCTGCTCTTCTCCCTGCTGAGCTGCCTCCCTCACCACGCTGTCTGGTCCCTGCACCCAGAGAAAGTAACACAGAAAAGTATAGACTGGGGAGGGAGGGTTCTGCTAATGTGTTGTATGTGTAATACAATGTAGTGGTGTGTACAGGAGTATTTATTTGGGGGGGGGGGGGGTGCTGCATGTACTGTGTAATAAGGGGAGAGCTGTGTTCAAATGGTATATATTGGTGTTTGTACTGAGAGTAATATGGGTGGCTATGGCTATGTGTATTGTAACATGGGGGGTGCTGTGTGCTATGTTATATATGTTTGTGTGTGTGCTAAGAGTAACATGGGGGGCTGTGTGTATTGTAATGGGGGGTGCTGTGTATAACATAATATAGTGGTGTGTACTGGGTGTAATATGAGGGGGCTGTATATAGTGTAATATAGTGGTGTGTGTACTGGGTGTAATATGGGGGGCTGTATATAGTGCTATATAGTGGTCTGTGTACTGGGTGTAATATGAGGGGGCTGTATTTAGTGTAATATAGTGGTGTGTGCATTGGGTGTAATATGAGTGGGGCTGTATATAGTGTAATATAGTGGTGTGTGTACTGGGTGTAATATGGGGGGCTGTATATAGTGCAATAAAGTGGTCTGTGTACTGAGTGTAATATGCAGGGGCTGTATATAGTGTAAAATAGTGGTGTGTGCACTGGGTGTAATATGAGGGGGCTGTGTATAACGTAATATAGTGGTCTGTGTACTGGGTGTAATATGAGGGGCTGTGTAATGTAATATAGTGGTGTGTGCACTGGGTGTAATATGGGCGGGGGCTGTGTCTAATATAATGGTGTGTCACGGTTGTCTACTCTCCCGCATTCCGCGGGGAGGCTCACAATTTTTGAATGAGCCACCTGCTGACCCGCACTTTAGTTTTAGTGTATTGCTCCCCTAAAATACGGACTTGCGGATACGCAAGCCCAGAATGCCTGGGGAGGGGGGAGTGGTGCCTGCATGGGCGACACATGCGCTGGTGTCATGAATGCCACCGCTTGGTTCTGGGTAGCTGTTGCCACAGCGTATGGGAATGGAATGGTTTGTGTGTGCAGAGCGCCTGGAGGGCCGTCTGTGATTTTACCATTGGCAGGAGGCCAGGTGCTCTGTTAAGCTGAGCTGCTGTTGCTGATCTGTTTTCTCCTGCAGTGGACCCCTGCAGTGAATTTGAATCTGTCACAGCAATCTCCTCTCACTGGCTGTGTTCCAAGGATCAGCCTCAGACGCAGCCGCTGCAGTAGAACACAGATCTGCAGGACAGTAAGTGCTTGCCAAGCAATTGTAATAGAGGTAAAGGTAGTGCTAAAGCCCTGTGCACATGGATCTGCGGCGCCCTGAATTACCCTGGGAACGCTCCAGGAAATGCTGGGCGTTCCCATAGGCGCAACCACGGCCCACCACCCCATGTCAAATCTCCCTGAAAATTATTTTCAAAAGTAGGCAAGTATGAACTAAATTAATGCACTCTGAAACAAAACATTTGAGGGTGGTTTTGCAAAACAAAAAACTTGAAGATGAATCTACAGTAGATCCAAACCAATACAGATCGGCGCACATCTCTATCTACGATACTCTCACCAGTATCCTATTACATGCGCTAATTTGACGCACAGTAAAAACTGTCTTTTTAGACAGATAGTACTATTGGGCAGTCTAATTACTGCCTGTTTTTACAGTACGGTAAATGACCTGTTATCGGATGATCACACATAGAATCCAGGATTAGTTGCCTGACCCCTGTGTTATCGGCCCCCGGGGAACCCATTAGCTGTGGTCATTTATCGCATTTAATAGGGTGATTTAGTAAAACAAACTTTGTACTAAATATCTATAAATATACACAGCAACTTTTTATAAAAATAGGAATTTTAAGGTTCAGCATCTTGGAACTAATGTAAACATTTAAAGTAAAACCTATAGTAAGTGCAAGCATACTTATTTTTATAAAGATCCTAATCCAAATAACAACTAGCTTAATTTGCATATTTTCAAATTAATGACTAAGTTTGCAAATTTTTTTCAAAATTTAGAAAAACTCTTAGCGCTACTATGGTTGGAGTTTGCCTGTCCCGGGTAATGGGATATATTCCCTTATCCCTGGTAAGCAAATGTAGTCTGGTTGTATACTCTGGATTTGGGCGCTCTCCTGATAGACTTAAATGGTAAATAATATATAATATTCTGTTTAGTGGAGAACTATATTAAAAAATATTTGAAAAAGAATATTTGAATACTCTCCTTCTAATGGATCTCTGACTCCTCTCTTCTCCAGAAATTGATTTCTTTTATCTCTCCATTGTGGACATAAAAAAATGAAACAAGATATACAAAGGGAACCAATGTGTAAATCAATTTCAATATCCCAAAAAATTTCTTCCTATTTTTTTTTTCTCAAAACTGGTGTACTGAAAGCGTACCCCAACTCACTCGGAAATTCTAGTTTATAAGCTTATCAAGGTATCTTAAGGGTGGGTGGCATACTCGTACTCACGATGGGGTCGGCAGTTGAACACATATAGCAGTATCTTTTCCAATGGTTTACAAATAAAATTCCTAAAATCCAGGGTGCAGGTAGGGCCAATCTTTTTTTGGGATATTGAAATTGATTTACACATTGGTTCCCTTTGTATTTCCTGTTTCATTTTTTATGTCCACAATGGAGAGATAAAAGAAATACATTTCTGGAGAAGAGAGGAGTCAGAGATCCATTAGAAGGGGAGTATTCAAATATTATTTTTCAAATATTTTTTAATATAGTTCTCCACTAAACAGAATATTATATATTATTTACCATTTAAGTCCGCGAGGAGAGCGCCCAAATCCCTAAGTTTGCAAAAATGACTTCCGCAATTTTGCCACTGTTTGCAATGTACCATTGTCTTAGGTCTGAGCCAGGGTAACACCGTGGTTGATGTGTGAAAGGGTAAATAAGAAATGTTACAAAATTATGATTAGTTCTTACACACCATTATAAAATGTCCCTATAGGACCTGTGATTTGTCCATCTGCCCCAAGTTCTCATAATAATCCATAACTACACAGTTCAAGTTTACACAGAGATTTTGTTTTGGACACATATTGCATGTTGGCTGCAGCCTCAAAGACTGACATTTGTGGTATTACACTATGACAGTATGCCTTCTGTAAGCTCCTTGTACTCAGAACAGAGTTATTTCACTGAATTACTGACATATCTTGAAACTCCTAGTTATATGGCCACTAAGATTTTTCATTTACAAATAACGCATCCAATATTTTAGTAGGAAAAATGTATCCAAATATGGTGGTGAGGTGATGATCAAATACCACAATTGATATTATGTTGAAATTAAAACGACTGGGGGTAATGCAAAATCCCTTTTTCATATGATAAACCTAAAGGATATTCAATTATTTATGCGATTGTACCATATTACAATTGTGTCATTGTCAGATGCTGAGAGGTATGTACAAGAATCACAAAAATGCTGGGTACACACTGGGCGATATATTATTAACAATATGGACAATATTGATGTTGTTAACATTAAGGTGGGCGTATCATCCAATGTGTACATACAATGTATTTATTTTATTTATTTATTAACAGTTTCTTATATAGCACATACATATTCCGCAGCGCTTTTCAGAGTATAGTTGAACACTCACATCAGTCGCTGCCCCAGTGGAGTTTACAATCTATGTTCCCTACCAATATACACGCACACAGACATTGTAGGGTTAATTTTGTTGGCAGCCAATAAGCCTACCTGTATATTTTTGGATTATGGGAGGAAACCGGAGTACCCGGAGGAAACCCACGCAAGTACGGGGAGAATATACAAACTCCACACCGTTAGAGCCATGGTGGGAATCGAACCCATGACCACAGCGCTGTGAGGCAGTAATGCTAACCACTACACCATCCGTACTGCCCATACAATATTGTGATGTGCAGCCACGGGTCATTAGCAACCCCCATTGTCGTCTGTACATGCATCTCAATTTGACAATGTCATCAGCGAGGATGAGGTATGGGGGTCCCACAGTTGGTATTCCTATGGTCATTAGACCGACATTGGAATCCCAATTACAGGTACTCCGACAGCGGGGCAAGCGCAAAGAAGCCCCTTGCAGACTTTTTGTTCTAGCTATATTGTGGGCTTGGTGGCATGCTGTGCTCGCCACAGGTTCTATTCTCCATCTATAGGGGTTGTTTGTGAGATAAAATAGCCCCTGTCAGTCGGGACCCTGACTGACGGGCTTTTAACAAACGTGATTCCAACGTCAGTCCACTGACCGTCAAAATCCTGACTGTCAGGAGGTCATCCCGCACCCCATCGGCGACTGCATGTAAATTAGTCTTTCCTTTATTCTGGGGTACAGAAATATCTGTAAAAAGATTTTTCAGTGATTGGATACCATTTTGTAAAAAGTTGGAAACAATGATTTTTTTTGCTCCGATCTGAAAGTTCTAAAATTCTATACAGTACATACTGTATACCACATCATAGTGTGCTGAGGGGTCTCACATAAACAAAAATGCTCATTTGGAATGCAATTGCAAATGTAATTCCGTAAGTAAGTGAGAATGACCAACTGAATTGACCCCTAAATGTCGTTTTCACATTTATTTTCCTGAACTACGCACAACAATAGAAACATATTGAATTTGAATATGACTTTAAATATGCTGCATATTGTTTGTGTACCATACAGGTTTTAAGTTGTGGCATTGTGACTAATATTGTGTTGTTGTGTTGTGAGTATTGTCTAGTAATTGTAAGGTGTCAGGACTCACTCAGTGCAGGCTCTGCACACTCCTTGTACTGCTCTGGGGTACAAAACGGAGCATCACCTGGAAATAGACAAACAGCTTACATCAGAAACATGTAACAGCACATTCACATAAATTCCAATAGCAATGTTACAACAGAAATGACATATAATTGGTAGTGGAGTCCCTCTCCCAAAGTTGATACTTTTCATACATCTCCAGACAAAAGGCCATAGGGAAGGGGTTTCAAAGTATCTGAGCAGGAAGACCAATTACAAGCTGTAGTCAACATTCCTGTTTACGAATGGGATGCAGTTATAATCCTGGAGGTTAGGATGCTAGCTGACAGAATTTCGGCATCAGAACCTTGAATTTTCACATGGATTGGTATGTCAGTGTTAGAATACGGGGGGGGGAGGGGGGGGTAAGGGTAATTTAGGGTTAATCCCCATACACGCTAGACAATATTTTTGACAATATCGTTGTGAACAATAACATCTAGTGTGTATGCTGTACATCGTTATGCATCGTTAATGACCCCCTCCAAACAAGTTAAGATGAGGGAGATCTCATTAATGACATGCAGCATGACCGTCGCACGTGTGTATGCACTTGCTGATGCCTCCCTCCCCCCCCCCCCCGACAATATCAACATTGGTGGGGATCTTCTAGTGAGTATGGGCCTTTAAGCTCTGGGGAAGGAGTGCTAGGTTTAGTAACTTGGAAGGGAGGGGTTAGGTATAGGTGGTGGGGTAGGGGGGTTAGGCACTAGCCAGGAGGGTTAAGGATGGGCTGTTGGGAAGGGAGGGTTAGGGGGAGAGGATTAGGTTACTTATGGAGACACTATTGAGATAAGTAACCTTATTTAGGATACCAGGGACGGTATTTTGACTGCCAACATTGCCCCCGTTGGGTTATTATATGTATCCCTAATGAATGGGTGTGCAACTCACACACTCCCACTTTAAGTGGGAAAAAACTACATTTCTTTGCAGGTTGTTTAGTCAAAACCACCAAAAAACTGCAATGCATCCCCCAAACTCTGGCTTGTTGGGTAAGGATGGTTTTTGCATCCAGCTCTGTCATATATTACTATGTGGCAGGGCAGATTTCATATTCTTTTACTTAAACATTTATGCTGTAGCTATCAAAAGAAGAGCACATCAACTGCTGTAAATGCAATCCACAATCATGGTTTATGCCACTTTTACACCAAGTTGTTCTGAAGAAGATCAGGTAGACTGAATATGTAACACAGAGGTTTCTTGATAAAGTGAATGCCAGCCTGCCCACACCTCACCTGGCATGTGCACCATTTTGCAGTTGCAGTTCTCCACAATGTATCTGGTCTCACAGTCGATCCTACAAGCTGAGATACTGTATACTGGGAAAAAGTCCGAGCCCAGTTCAGAGACACGGCAAATACCCCACGGAGAGGGGAGATAGGTCAGCTGAGAACAGATGGGAAAACAAGGATGGAAGGGAAAAAGTGTAAGAGCAGGAAATGGGATGGAACAGTGAGGTGGGGAAAATAAGAGTAAAAGAGAAGAAAACAATTAGAGATATTACATACAGTGTGGTGACTATAAGAAACAATGTCAATGGTTCCAACTATCACTTTAAAATTATTTTCTGTTACATGCATATGTTTACAATAAGTCATCCTAATATAGTATAATTTAATCAACTGTGACCAAGACAATCTTCAGTGTTCAGCAACAGTGCAGGCTTTGTAGATAACAGCACCAAAAGGTCTGTATATTGGTTCAATTCCATCCAGGACACTATCTGTGTGGAGTTTGTATCTGGTCTCTGTGTTTGCATGAGTTTCCTAAATATTCATATTTTCTTGCTGTCATGGTCCATCCAACCTAACAGTATGACTGGAGAGTCATTCTGTTAGGTTGGATGGACCATGACAGCAAGAAAATATGACTTTCATTATAACTGTATGTACTCCATAGGGATGATTGATCCAAATTTCAAGGGCCAGATGCACATAGCTTCACAAAATGATAAATTGGAGAGCAATAAACAACCAGCCAGTAAACCCCAAACTATCATTTTTAAACACATGACAATTAGCAGCTAATTGTTCAGTTGTTTATCACTCTCCACTTTATCACTTTTTGGGTAGAGGGCTTTTCACCAGCGACCCCTTACTCCGCTGCACTACCAGCCACTATTAAAACAAGTTTGCCGTAAAAGATCACCATGTGGCGTAGCAACTAGAGGGAGCATATGCAGATCAATGCTGTAACAAATCTAGTGTCAGTGTACTCCATCACAAAGAAGGGGCCCGCACGAGTTGTGTGCGATTCCCTCCTACTTCCCCAGAATGCCGGTGTGGATGCGACATCATTGCACACAGCATGAGGGGCAGCCGTGCGGGGCAAAGAAGTTGCAGAAGTAGCATTTGGGCGGCAGCAGGTTATATTACATGCGGCCGCCTGCCAGCCCACAATGAATCCTGGCTGAAACCTGCAGACTGCCTGCCTGAGTCCCTGAGAAAACCTAGACAGATACTGTATCCTGGATAAAGCAGTTAGTGATAAAATAATTCCATCCGAAGTTGGTTCATCACTAAAAGTAGACTTCCCAAGAGTACCGTTTATATATTGTCTCCCTAAAATACATAAACATCCCGCTAGACCACCAGGGAGGTCGAGATTCGGCAAGGGAATTTGTCAACCCTGTGTACACGTACAAGCCACCTATCTGCAAAATACCTCATCACTGCTGTTCAGGGCCGGCGCCACCACTAGGCAAATCTAGGCATTTGCCTAGGGCGCCGGCCACTGGAGGGCGGCATTTTGCCCCCCCCCCGTGCCGCCCGGGTACCTGTCCTGCGGCGCTGTGTATTTAAAGCTGGCGGCGGAGGCAGCGGGGGTCCCTGCAGTCCATTAGAAATAACAAGCGCTATCCGCCGGGCTATGCGGAAGCGCTTCTGTTGTGAAAACACTGGCAGCACAGCGCACGCTGATCTCAGCCAATCAGCGTGCTGCCAGTGTTTTCACAACAGAAGCGCTTCCGCATAGCCCGGCGGATAGCGCTTGTTATTTCTAATGGACTGCAGGGACCCCCGCTGCCTCCGCCGCCAGCTTTAAATACACAGCGCCGCAGGACCGGTACCCCCCTCCCCCGGCACCGGACAGCACCGCAGGACAGGTACCCCCTCCCCCGGCACCGGACAGCGCCGCAGGACAGGTACCCCCCCCCTCCCCCGGCACCGGGGCGCCCCCACCCCGACTCGCCTGGGGCGCTCCGGTGCCTTGCACCGGCCCTGCTGCTGTTGAAACTTCTAAACCTTCCAACATTGCCGCCAAACCTTTGGCTTCATGTATTAGACATCACTCAGATGAATTGCCCCATTAAATTTATGATGTCGATTAACCAGTCAGAGATTTACTTCCTCTATGTTAAGATATCAATATGTGGTGATCAAATCTCCACTGATCTATATATGAAACCTTTTTGGGGTTACCCTTTTCTCAACTTTGAGAGTAAAATGGATAACCAGCAATGAGGAGAAGCCTGAAGAAAACCTCATGTCAATGTGTGACAAATTTGAACTGAGGGGCTATTTGACCCCTGTCTTACAACAAGCCATCCATGAAGTGAATTCCATCTCCCGGTCTGATGCACTGAAGAAAAAATCCCATATTGGGGAAATGACTCATGAGAAAATCCATTGGGTGTGGGCATATAACACTGCTGATCAATTTATTAAAAAGTGTAATGAAGAATTGTGGCCTATGATACAAGGGGGCCGTGATCTCAAGGATATGCTTATGTGCATGGATGTTACTAGGAGGAATTCAGCTGTCAGACAAGTAAGACCAAACGGGTGCTATAAATGCCTTGGCTGCACAATGTTTAGCCATATGGTTGTGGGCAAAGCTTTTTTCCACCCGCAGTCCAGACACAAATATGTGATTCGACATCCCCTGACATGCACAAGCACCCACATAATATATTTGATCAAATGCCCGTGTGGACTGTGCTACGTGGGGAAGACCATCTACTCATTTAAAGAATGGCTCTACATTGGCATGCGATACGTAGAGCCCTCACCAACAAAAAGGAGTCAGACCAACGAGTAGCAAAACATTTAACTTATGCGAGACACAATCTGGCATCATTGTGACACATGATCATTGACCATGTGCCCCTTGATATTCGCTGTGGAGACCGCGGTAAAAGACTACTGCAACTGGACTCCCGATGGATTTATACCCCACATACTATCAGCCCCCAAGGGACTCAATAAAATGTTTTCTATAAATATGTTTTTCTAGTTTATGTAGCCTTCTGTTAGTGATAAATCCCTGCAGTAGGAAGATCTTGATTGTCTGCGATTAACCCTTAGCCGATATTATATTGATTAGGATCCAATGCGGTCCTCTAGCAAGAAAAGCCTAGGTTTCTGAATACTTGCATTTTAGATATACGCGTTTCGGGGGGACCCCTTGATGAAGTCACATTGACGAAACACGTTGGGTGACCTAACCTCCTACCATCATTATAAGATAAGCACTTTATTGAATCCTCTTGCAAATCTTAATACTTTTTATCTCTCTATATATTTTTTATATGTTTGATATATTTTTACTCATATATCCTTCTTTTGTTATTATATGTGCTTTTTACCCTATGTCCATACAGTATATACCTTTTTATTGTCATCTAAATAAATATATATTTTTATAATCAACTTAGTTTCTTAAACGCACAGTAATTAGTCGCCGTTCTCTTTATACATCTGTCTACATTTTCAAAGTAACATACCATTACTTTTCTTAAAGATTGGCTGATACCCTCCACGACTAAGGGAATATTACTGTTTTAATTATTATTATTTAAGCACAGATAGATAGATAGATAGATAGATAGATAGATATCAATATATATATATATATATATATATATATATATATTACTGTAGATAGATAGATAGATAGATAGATAGATAGATAGATAGATAGATATGTGTGTTTGTGTGGTCTATTGGGGCATGTACACTGCCATCGCAATGCAGTTTTTCTGATATTTTGTTTTGCTTTTATTTTTATTTGAAAAGTGGGTTAGAGTTCCCCTGATGTATTATGGGTGTCTGCTATATACAGTATTTATCTATATTTATTAAATTCTTTATAGTCTATTTCATTTATATCAATCAAATAAAAAAATTTAAAATAATTGGTGTGTAATGCAAATTATATAATCAGAACATGTAAAGTAAAGTAGATATTACTTAGTGTTATTATATTTATCGGTCCTGTGGCTATGTAACTGCCTTTTCCATTTTTGAAAATAGCGTTTATAATAGTGCTTTTTGATTGAATGTATTTGCTGATATTATGTAGCACTTTTATATTAATGAGTGTGTTTTCATCTAGGAATTGTGTTACATTACTAGCAGCTTTTAGAAAATTATGTCTAATTATTAACATTAAGAGCTAGCCAGCATTTAAATACGCCATTACAAATATGTAGACACACCCATTAATGAGTTTTTGTCACTTTCCAAAATCGCCCACTATCACACTTTTTAAAATCGCATTTTTTGCCGTGAATTCGCAGAGCTATAAAAGAGCTATAATGGGTGATTTTTAGTCATGAAAATGTGCGAATTTGAGGAAATGTGTGACTTTGGGTACTTGTTTAGTTTCACGGAGGCAGCGCGAGACGCTCTATCTTGAATATTGGCAACTTGCCAAACTGCCTTAAGCTACGCTTGTAGCATAGCGACTGTTTAAATTCTGGCAGCTTGCCAGCTGCCTAGCCGCCTTACATTATCAGGCTACTTGTTTAGTTTCAGGGCGGCAGCACGTGCCGCCTTACGCTGACTTCTACGTGGCAGCCCAGCGCTGCAACCTCTAACCTCCTGTCAAGTGAGCGCCCCTCACACAGCGCTTGTGCCCGCATGATATCCTCTCTCCTGTGGAGAGGGGACCATGAGGGCGCCGACGTAGGAGCATCTCAGATGCTCTAGCAGCGCTATACCGCTTGCCGCCTTAATTCTGTAATGTACGTTATCAGCGTACTACGGTGACTCCTCCGTGGCAGCCCAGCGCTGCTACCCCTAACCTCCTGTCAAGTGAGCGCCTCTCACACAGTGCATGTACCCGCATGATATCCTCTATCCTGTGGAGAGGGGATCATCTTTGTGTTACATAGGAGCGTCTCAGATGCTCCAGCAGCAATGCAATGATACACTCTGATCTATGCGCTGACAGGTCATTTTGGCACCACAATGACCTGTCAGCGTAGTGACTCGGCGGCAGTTCAGTGCTGACAGTGCATCTGAATTCTGCATATACTGCTTAGACGCTATAGCGTCCAAGTAGCAGACACAAAATCAGCTACTGCTTGGATGCTATAGCGTCCAAGTAGTACAAGCAAAATTCAGTCGGGTATAGGGGTACATAGGGATGCAGTGTGCAAAACACTAGTAAACCTGTTCACAATGAACACCATCCATGCCATCCCGAAGCGTGGCGAGTGCAGCGATTCCCGCGAGGGGTTGTGTTACGCGTCCTCCCAACCTTTTAATATGCGAGCCACCGAGCCCGAAGCGTGGCGAGAGCAGCAAGCCCTGCGCGGGGACGCGGATTCACATGTATTCTGCGTTCCCTCGCGGGGCTCTCTACGCTTCGGGCTCGGTGGCGCACTGCACTCGCCACACTATATTAAATCAACTCCACACGAACGTGGATAGTAGGGGTATGAAAAGGTCGGGAGGATGCGTACTGCTGCACTCGCGACGCTTTGGGATGGCGTTGATGGTGGGGGTGCTTCAGGAACACATTCACACCTGCAAAATCATACACCTGAGACAGTAATGACGACATGTGTTAACTGTTAACTGTTTTTTTAGTTAAAGATAAAGATGAACGAGGAAAAAATTGATTACATGAGAATACAATAAATCAGCAGAACAATAAAAAGACAATATTGAGGAACAACAGTGCCGTCATCAGCACTTGCAGAGGAAGCAGCTGCGGATGTGGATGCTGTCGAGTCAGGCTGTGCCTGCACCAAGAGTCCTCCTCCAGATAAATTCCTGGAAGTATGAGCCCAGGTGATGACGCACGGTCCCCCTTTGGCGCTTATTCCACAATTTACAGGACCCCCACAGCCTTTCTATATTCTGCGTATGCACGCCGCTCTCTGGATCCACGAAGTGGAATCGATGGTTGACCCTGGCGTGATGAAAGCCAGCCTGCTCTAGCTGGTCGGTCTGGTAGGCCCTCCAGCAGTCTCTGTATATCGTGGTCCCTGGGAGCACGTGCCTCTCGATGGCAGCCATGAGCATGTTGGTATCCCACCTCTCAAGTGCCATCAAGAAGCACTCTCCGGTCTGTCTGGAGATGCCCCCCATAGACCCACTGCTGGGGCATTAGGTGTCCAACATTGGCCTTTTGGCGGGCAAAAAGGCTCTCATCCACCTCCACTATGGTGCCTGGCTCGCCACAGCATGTCACAGGAAACATGATGTGAAATGTACAGTAAGTGCCTTAAAAGAAAAAAGAAAACTGAAAAATGCCTCCAGAGAGGCATATTATTATTATTATTATTATTATTATTATTATTATTATTATTATTATTATTATTATTATTATTTACAGTTTCTTCTATAGTGCAGCATATTCCATCTGGGTAGATACAAACCGACATGGAGGTAGGAGGGCCCTGCTCGCAAGCTTACAATCTATAGGCATATTGCACCTCTATGCATTGTAATATTTTACCACAAATACTGTATGTTATCAAATTGAGTTGATTAGCAACATGAACATAACCATGTTCTGACCTGAAGACTAATGCTTTGTACACACGGTACAGTTTGACATTCGATTTTGACTATATAGTCAAAATCGAATCAGAATTGCAGAAACATAGTATGGAGAGATGTTTTAAAGTTTTCTATCCCGATTCGATGCCGATGCATGCTGCCATTCAGCTGAAATGGAAAAGCCAAATAGACAGTGCAGCAATGAGTAAATAGTGCACATTGAATGTAGATAGCATGAATTGTATGTAAATAGTACAGAGTTAGCAAAGATTGCATAGCAATCAAATCTTAAGTCGAATAGCAAAGGAATCTCACTGTGTGTACACACCATAATTGAGGGTACACATGGTGAAATATGCACTATTTTTGTATTTGATTTTGTTTTTATAAGCAAAATCAAATAGAGAATTAAATAGAAAATCAAATGGGCATTGCATGGTTTTTCAACATTTGATGCAGATTCCATCCCAATGCACACTTCCGTGTATTGTAAATCTAATACAAAAATAGTCTTGTCAGGCAAAACTATATACTGTAGTACAGATCTGTACTATATAGTAAAACAAAAATAAAAAATTTGTACCATTCGATTCGAATCGCAAGCAAAATCGCACCGTGTGTACCCACTATTAGTTATATTTGGATTAACCCCATGTTAAAATATGGCATAGCCTTGCTTTCAGCAACAGGTCTATAATAATAGTAAGAGCACTTCTATAGGTATCATGTGTGTATAGAGTTACTCATGCACACGTGTGTATCGATTTCTTTTGTCTGCAACACATGAAACCAGTTGTATTGCTACACAGTAGCAGTCTGATTTATGGAGATCAGCAGTATGATACAGTCACCATCCAATGCTTCCCATCTACTCCATCTCTGAATACTTCATTACAATGACAGAACGTTGCCTTCTTATTGTTTACTTTTAAAGAAATAACTTCTCAGCAATCCTTTTCTGACAAGGGGTCTTTGACACCCTGACAAGGCATCTCCTAGGCCTATGCACTAACATTTGAGTGGCAGGTTATTTTGGGGGTGTTTTTTAAAGTTGACCTGGGCGTCTGTGGGGGATTGCAGTGGGGATCGCTCGAGAATCACATGCGCTGATCGCCAGCGGGGATTCCCAACAATACCACTGCTGCACTCTGGAATCAGCATAATGCATTATACAGTTAAACCCGCCCCGGCCAATAGGAGTCCGAAGCTTCATTGTGTAGAGATGTCGCGGTATGCAGGGCACATCGGTCTGCGCTAAGGAAGGTACACCTCCCCTCCTTTCTCCAGGCGCCGGGTAAGTGGTCAGGATAAACCTGCACAGCGGCAGGCACCACAACGCACCTCCACCCCCTCACATTAGCCCACGCCAGCAGTGAATTCCTGGCATACCACTTAAGGGGTTCATTTAGGATTACCTATGACCCTGTACTGAAGGTAAGGGGTCCCATTTCTGAAAATTCACTTTAAAAAAGTACAGTATTATTTATCCAAGATCTGGCCTTTTGTACAAAATAGATATGAAGTCTTCTCATGAATTGGTATCTGGGCCACAATGATTCATACATTTAACATTAAACAAGCCTCCAGCCAGAACATAAATAAATACATTAGCTGCACTCGCTGTTCTGTATCTCTGTATGTAGCTTCTCAATGAATTAAATTAGTCACTGCATTTCTCCTGCTGAAGGTGTCTGATGAACATAATCAGCACTGCACTCTGATGGACACGCAATCCACCCACAGCCACAGAATGAGTCTGCAAATTGAACGCAAAGGGCAGACTCTGCTTGGCTCCTTCATTACTTGCAATGTGTTTTGTAAACTATCTCCAACCTCAAATTATACTTATTGCCATACAGTGATGTATCTGGGACTCGTGGCCATATGTATTGCTATATTCCCTTCCATTATCTGTGCTTGGACCACCTCCCTCTCCCTACTCCGCCGGTTATCTCTCATCTTCCAGAGACAGATAAATTATCTGTAGCTGCAATAGAGAGGTCACTTTATTCTTGGCAATATGTTTAATGTATAGTCTGCATAGCAGCTCATTCAGCCTGCTTTAGATAAATTATTATGGGGGTATTATCATTAATCAGGTTCTAAAATGTTTACAATCCTTGAATATAATAATTGAAGTATTTATTTCTATATGCAGTGTGAAGTACTACTATACAGTATATACTTCCCATATGACTACATATTTGCAAATTTATAGGCTGGGAACTGGTGATTAATTTGTAGTGGAAGAAAATATTTTTATAAAAGAAATAATCCATCTAACGTAATGGTAAATTCCCTAACGGGTGCATTAAATACATACATACAGCGGCACTCAGTCTTAGAAGACAATTATATTCAATTTCACATGAACATCATAACCTTTCAGGGCACAATTACCCCATATACTGTATATATATATATATATATATATATATATATATATATATACAACTTGCTCAAGTGCCTAAATTGAGCAATAGATACCATCCAAATTCTACTTCTATATAACAAAAACGTCACTAAGAGACAACCACAATGCATTTAAAAGTATATTCAAGGATACAGGTAACTTTTTGGGGGACAAACCCCGTAGTGGTTAACCGACAGCTGTTTCAACTGGACACAGACAGTTTTCCTCAGGGGTGTGTCCAGTTGAAACAGCTGTCGGGTAAACAGCTGCTGGTTACTGTCTCTGCACGTTATGGAATAAATATCTTTTTCTTCAATTTTGCTGAGTGACGGTCTGTATCCTTCACTGCCTGTGGGGGGTAAGTGTGTTATAAATTCTGTTTGTAGCACATAAATACTCTGTAGTTAGTTGGAAGATTGGATATGTTTATCTGAGCTTTCTCGCAGCTCTTAGATATTTATAATGTGCTTATTCCTTAATGATTTCAATTTGATTTATTTTCTGCCGATTTTTTCCATACTTAGAATGTGGTCCCCGTCTCAACTCAATTGAGCATCATGCAGCAAGAAATAAAATTATATAGATACTTGCTAGTGGAGCTCCACACTGTTTGGGAGGGATCCCTTCCCCGTAACTGGTGTTCTCGGGTCTTCTCTCAGCTGCTGAGATTTCCATAATTGCAACTTTCTCTGGAGTAGATAGGACCCACACCACTAGGTGGAATACAGCCGTATCCGGATAAGAATTTACGCATTTCTCCACCTCTTTAGCAATGTCAGCGGCTTCCTCAGAAATATCTGTATATATATATATATATATATATATATATATATATATATATATATATATATATGGAAAGGGTCCGCACTCAAGGTCAATTGTTGTCATAGGGGGTGCTCCAACAGATGAGTGAACATCAAAGGAATATAGAAGTATATGAAATGGGCACTCACTAAGGTCTTAAATTCAGCAGAATAATTTTATTGAAGAAATAAGAATACATCCGACGTGACGTGACGTGACGTTTCGATCTGGTATAGATCGTCATCAGGAATACAAACAGCAAAAGTAACTGGTATCATGTCCAACAACAGGCAACCTGGTATCCATCCATAGAGGAGATACTCCTCTATGGATACCAGGTTGCCTGTTGTTGGACATGATACCAGTTACTTTTGCTGTTTGTATTCCTGATGACGATCTATACCAGATCGAAACGTCACGTCACGTCGGATGTATTCTTATTTCTTCAATAAAATTATTCTGCTGAATTTAAGACCTTGGTGAGTGCCCATTTCATATACTTCTGTATATATATATATATATATATATATATATATATATATATATATAAAACTTGCAGTTTGGATGCTGAGGGGAACACATACACTACTTCACAGGAATAAACAACATTCCTGCTCAGATCTATAAACGCTTAAAGGCCTAATGACCCCATTGTCCTTTTAAGGATATTTATTATAAGTTACTATTATCCCATCTAAGCACATTTGAATGAATTTTTTTTTTACTCTATTGGATTGAGAAAAGAACCATCAGTGTTCTAAAGATCATATAAAGTGAGGTCCATATATTAAAGGTTCTCCGGGTATGGTGAAAAATGAAGATGACATCCACTTACATACACTAAGCATTTGGTTACAGAAATTGGGACCCAGTCTTAAAGGGCCCTTACACACAAAAGCCTGAACGAGTAACACAAAGAAGGCAAGTGTACAAAGAAAGTGAACACCATCTTGTTTATTTGAAGACTACTATAAAAAATATGTTACCCCTGATGAGGTCTTGTTAAAAGACGAAACACGTTGGGTTTCTGAACTTCATCTGTAAACTAAAGAATGTACCTCCATGTCAAGAAAATGATATGAAGACCTTGTTTTAAGAAAATTGCATTTTAATAAATGTTTTATATGCAAAAATACATGTATGGTTCATTCTAAGTAAGGAAAGACAGTAATAATCCACTAACAGAACATAGGGCGTCAGAACTATTGGCGTAGTATTTGGTTGGTGATAAACTCCCCTAGTAGGAAGTATAGTGCTAATGGTGACCACACATTGGTAGCGCAATTCTAGGAATTTTGTTTATATATATATATATATATATATATATACACATACAGTATAATATATATATATATCTGTATATATATATATATATATATATATATATATATATATATATATATATGTTAAAATAAAGAACAGGAGGGGCGCTCCATAGTGTATCACACAGACGTTTAATAGAAAGGCAGTAAAAACACATCCAAATAAGGTAACAAATGGACTCGTACCAAAGGGAAATCTGCTGTGGGCTGGGTAGCACAAGTTTCAAAACATGAATGCCAGGCAACCTTCTACCGCTGATCCAGGGCTCTGCTGGAAACCACGACCTCCCGCTGAATGTAACAGCGTGCCGGGACAACCACACAGGAACAGACGCGGTGGGGGAGCTGGACAAGGTGAGAGATGCCGTCACAAGCCCCGCCCTAACGCGTTTCGTAATGCAACTTCGTAAGAGAGCGTGGCTTGTGACTGACGGCTCTCCATACTTAACACACTGATCCACCAATTAGAGCACAGAGGCGCTGCTATACACCTACTATACAGATAATGAATACAGGTGCTTAGACATACCCGCAGCTGCGATTCCAACTGGAACCTATTGTGGATAATTATAGATTTAAGAAATTCCTTAAAACACTGGTAAATTACATATAACACATATATAAAAAGGAACGCAGGTCCTACCGCACCAAGTAAACATGTAAATTGTGCAAACAAGCAAATATGATGAGCACTAAAGATACTTAAATGCGCCTCCGTGCACCCGAAGAGTGCAACAGGTGATGCTAATAAGCATAGAACCATTTTTTAGAAAATAAACGGTCAGTAATAATGGGTAAACCTTTACACTTTGCAAGGAGTGCGAGCATTATAAAAAAGATTACATAGAGCACTTCTATGCACCCAACCAGTGCCACAGGTATTGCAATTATGCACAAACACGGAAAACAAATGCAGAATAAAATAACATACATACATAAATATATATATATATATATATATATATATGGGGCCTGGCACCTGACTTCTTTATGTGTAGTGCCGCCCCGCTACCGAGTACCCAGCCTTAGGACCTGTTCAGCTCAGCTTGCCCCCATCTTCACAACGATATTCAACTCCTCCCTGGACTTGTGCAAGGTTCCTGCCTGCTTCAAACACTTTATCATCGTCCCGGTCCCCAAGAAAACCCCCCAGAAAGACCTAAATGACTTCAGGCCAATTGCACTAACTTTAGTGGCTATGAAAGCATTGCAAAGACTAGTACTGAAGCACCTGAGAGAATAGACCTACTCTCACCTTGACTCCATGCAGTTTGCCTACCAGGCGAAAAGAAGTGTAGAGGATGCGGTCAACCTCGGGCTGCACCATATTTTACAACACCTCGACCACCCAGGCACCTATGCAAGAGTCCCATTCATGGACTTCAACTCAGCATTTAGCACTATCAACCCCCGGGATTCTGCAGCCAAAACTCCTCTCCTTAGGAGTCCCAGGATCAACATGCTCATGGATAGTGGACTTTCTAATGGCAAGGGAACAGGTGGTCAAAGCCGGCGCCTTCTTATCCAGCAAACGAACAATCAGTACTGGAGCCCCCCAAGGATGCATCCTCTCCCCTCTGCTCTTCTCTCACTACACCAGGCATGTCCAAAGTCAGGCCCGGGGCCAATTGCGGCCCGTGCTGTCATTTCAAGTGGCCTACAGCTGGAAGTGGGCAGAGCATCAGATGTGGAAAGCACAGCACTAAAGGGGGGGCCCCCGCAAGCGCACCTTTACCTTGCTGTCTGCTGCAGTGAGGAGGTGCAGGCCGCTACAGTCAGATGTGTTTGGCGTCCTACTCCTGCTGCTGCAATCGTATATATCACCCTACTCCATAATCACAGTGACAGCAGTGTTTGGGGAGGGAGGGCAGCAGCATATATCACCCTACTCCACAATCACAGTGACAGCAATGTTTTGGGAGGGAGGGCAGCAGCAGGAGCCCAACACAGTGGCGTAACTAGTGTAAGGCAGCCCCCGCTCCCGCTTGGGGGAGCAGGGGCTGCGTGGGCGCCGCCACTTACCCGGCGCACTGACTCACTTTACACCCCAACGCACCCCCACCCCCGGCACTATCAGCAATGCATACTGTAACTGTAGCGCCCGCGGCCCAAGCCCCCCGCAGGAAGTTCATACAACAGCAGCAGCACAATGTCTGCTCTGTGAGGGCTGCCAGACAGCGTGATAGATCTTCCTAAGGTGAGCTGCCATCCTGCTGGCTAGCAGTGCAATAGCCAGCAGGACGGCAGCTCACCTTAGGGAGATCTTGCACGCTGGCGGTGCAGACGGTGCAGAACCAGTTGATGGGGCCCGCTGCCGTCTGCACCGCATACCGCTGTTTCCACCCGTTGTTTTTTTTTTTTTTTTTTTTAAACAAAGTTTGGCAATGGCGGAGGGGGCACGCGCGACAGGACATAACCGCAGCACAGTAACTTCCAGCTCCTGTCACTGCCGCCGGCGCTTCAGATTAATCAGTGCGGGCTGTGACATCTGAGCTGAGTGATGGTAACTGCAGCAGCCTGCTGTCACCGGCGGTGGCGGCCCAGCCACTTATCCCTGCAAGTGAGAGCCTGGAGACCGTCACCGAGAACAAGAGGATCCTGCAGGAGGTAAGATGCCGGGCAGGGGGGTGACTGTCAGGTGAATAAGGGCTCCTTGATTTGTTGGGGGATCGAATTTCCTCCTTTGTCTCACTGCTCCTCTCCCACCCCGGCCTGACCTGGGTCCTGCACACCCACTGCATGCAGCTGCAGCCCTCTCACATCCCGGTGCCCGGGCAAGCAGCTTCCTCACTTCCATTTTATTGCCAATATTTTCTGTGTGTATTTTTAGGGTTATAATGCTGGCTGCTGTGCTTTACCTGGTCAGCACAGTGCTCTGTGTACTGTAGGCTCTGGACTGCCCTGTGCCCCTTCCATGCAGCAGCAGTGCCCCTTCCATGCTGCCGCTGTATGAGGGTAGTGCCACTTCCATGCTGCCAATGTATAAGAGAAACTGCCACCCACAGTAGTGCCACTTCCATTCTGTTGCTGTGGCACTGACAGCCACAGTATTGCCAGTTCCATGTTGCCGCTGCACGAGGGCACTGCCAGTCACTAGTGCCTCTTCCATGCTGCCACTGCATGAGGGCACTGCCAGTCACAGTAGTGCCTCTTCCATGCTGCCACTGCATGAGGGCACTGACAGTCACAGTAGTGCCTCTTCCATGTAGCCACTGTATGAGGGCACTGCCAGGCACAATGGTGCCATTTTCATGCTGCTGCTGTATGGGGCAGTGGTGCTGTGGCCATACGTTCTACACTGTTACCCACCACATCTGCCCTGTAGACAAGACTCACAAACCACATCTGCTTGACAGAAACTATATATACAGACACACAATGTGTGTGTGTTTATATATATATATATATATATATATATATATATACATATACATATATATATATATATATATATATATATATAGACACATGCACACACCATACACGTGGGGGCGGGGGGCGCCACAACCTTTTTTGGCTGGGGGGAGCAAAATTTATAGTTACGCCACTGGCCCAACACAGTGGTGTCGCGAGTTGAATCCTTCAAATTCCTAGGAACAACCATGTCCAGCGACCTAAGATGGGGATTAAACATAACCACAAATATCAAATAGGCCCTACTCCACGCCACGCTTAGGGGTTCTTGTGGATATTGGAGGTGTGCTAAATAGCATCGCGTATCAAATCGTAAGTCGCATGCGATATTTGCATGCGATTTGCATACAATGCGATCCGCAGGGAAGTGCCGCCGTGACACTACACAAGTACTTTTCTTTATCCCCTGTGGGATAGAAGGCAAAGAAAACTTTAAAAAAAGATATTAGCTGATCTCCAAGGTAAAGATAGGTCAGTGTCTGATCACACCATCTGATGTTTTTTGAGCAACAGTGGACTCCGTGGAGGAAGAGACAAGCGGACTCCACTTTTTGGAAAGATCGGACATAAATCCGTTGCTGGCTCCTGCAGGCAACCAACCGCATGTGAAGCTGATGGCAGGATGTGTAGGCTGAATGTTGCTTGTCACACTTCCAGCAAGCCACTCCCACTCTCAGCTTCCAGATCAGTGCCGAATTACTGGTATACTGTACCATACTGCTGTATACAGAAACACTACCGAAACACTTCAAGCACTGGTAGAGATTGTATGACTACTCTCTACATTATATAGGTTTCATTAGAATAATCTCAAAATAGGAGTATCAAATGGGAATACTAGTGTCACTAGTTCAGTATATTACAGAACTTTGACAAAAAACAATAGTTCATAATACACTGGCAAGATAAAAGGGCACCCACATTATGTAAGCCCAGGGCCAGAGCTACCTGGTTACTAGGCAGCTGCCTAGGGCACTGGCCACTGGAGGGTGCAGTTACATCTGTTATTCCCAAAAAATAAAGAAAGTCATCCTTCTTTTAACTTGCGCTAGCCAGTGACGAGTCTAACCTGCTGGTCACCTCATGAGCAGCTTGCCTTGTTCCTGTCTCTGCTGACAGGATGCACACATTAGCGTCAGCCTGGCAGGTGCTGAGGAGCCCTGTCAACAAATTTGTGCATCCGACCCGCCCCCCTACAGGCTATGCCGGGGCTAATATGTTTATAGCTGTGAGGGCATAGCCATCTGCTTGCAGCCACACTCATGCTGCATACACATCCTGCAGCAGGCACTGTGCTGAGGCTGCTGTTGAACGCAACCTGATGCTGCTGGGGCTTGCAGAGGGGCTTGAGAGCTGCACTGCCTGATGATAACTCATATGGTCTCTCAACTCAGATGTACAGTGTGGGGATAGGCTGCACAGTGTGGGGGATGGGGTCAGGTGTACAGTGTGGGGGGAGGAGATGAGGTGTACATTGTGGCGGATTGGAGCAGGTGTACAGTGTGGGGGATGGGATCAGGTGTACAGTGTGGGGACAGGCTATACAGTGTGGGGGATAGGCTCAGGTGTACACTGTGTGGCATTTTGCCTAAGGTGCCACTAATCCTTGCACTGACCCTGTGTAAGCCACACATTTTACTCACACGCATGTTCCAATCTGTGGAAGCTATCTACTTCCACTGAAGAAGCTACCTAGTTTATCCACAAATACTGTACAGACATAAAAAAAAGTGTAATTTCTCAATAGTACTGTATACAACACATATCATGTAGCTTTTTTTGCAATTCAATTTTTTTTATTGGTATCATTATATCTACACGTATACATATACAGGCTGCTTTTAGCTTATATCTGTTTTAGCATTGATCCAATTATGGATATTTTCACTGTACTACACAGCAAAGTGCATCATTAGAAAATAGGATAACACAATAGGGCAGTATTGGATTACCATAGCCTGAGATTTGCAGATAAAACCGTACATGACACCCAGAGGTTCAGTAGCAGGTAATCAAAGCGGACAAGCTTAATTAAGAAGCAATTCAATTAACAGAGTGATGACTCAGCCCAAGAAACAACATTATGTACGCATTAAAGTAAGGGGGATAGGGCATGAAAAGAATGGTTGAAATGATCACAGAGGGGAGTTGACATTATGTTGCATTCACAATGCTCAGACTAAGGAAATGACTGAACAACACGTTAAGTAACTAATGCAGGTCTAGTCTTCGGTCAAGAGAGGGATTTAGCCCTATACTACATGTCCAATGCCCTCTAAACTAGCGATGTGCACCGGCCCCTTTTCACGTTTTGGGTTTTGAGTACTGATTACCTTCAGGTTTTGGGTTCTAATGGGTTTTGCCAAAACACACCCTAAATGTTTTGGATTTTGGGTTCGGATTTTTTTATTTTTTAAAAGCATAAAAACTGCTAAAATCACAGAATTATTGTGTTTATTGCTCCTACACTATTATTAACCTCAATAACATTCATTTCCACTCATTTCCAGTCTATTCTGAACACCTCACACCTCACATTATTGTTTTTAGGGCAAAAAGGTTGCACCGAGGTAGCTGTAAAACTATGCTAAGCCACACAAGTGTGCAGCACAAACACGTGGCTCATCTGGGAGTGGCACTGTAGCGGCATACAGGGCGGCAGTTTGAAAAACTAGGCCCCAAAAAGATCCCTATCTGGCTTGAACGTGTTTACCACCAGCCAAGGATCAGTGGGCGATTGGTGCAGCACTGAGTTGGTCTGCGAGTGTGCTGTGCTGTGTATCTGTTTTGATAAGTTTAATATCTAATAAGACCACTATCTGGCTTGATCTGGCACAAGCAGACTGGTATGCAAGTGGTTAAATAATATTCACATTTTACAACAGAGTGCAAGTGCACACTGCAATCATAAGCATGTATGATTGAAGTGATGGGCTGGCGCCTGTCAGCCAGCCCCTGGCAGTGCAGCAGAGTCACACCACCAGAGAGCAGACAGTGGCACTGGACACTGGCAGTCGCCCCAGCAGAAAATAAAACACAGCTCTTCTTAAGCCTAACCTAACTAACTAATGTTATCGGGTTTTTACCGCATTTCTGTATGCTCTAACCCCCCTCTGCAGTGGCAGCGCTGCGGAGGGAATCACCAGCAAAAGCTGGCGATTCCCTGCAGAAGCCTAAGGGTTTCTTACTGCAGTGCTGTTTGAGGGATCCAGCATGCCCTGCGGCTGGCGCCGTCACTCTGCGCATGCGCAGATGGACTCCCGGGGCACAGACCCAGAAGTACAGCGCCGGTACGGCATCGCAAGGGACAGCTCTTATCGCAAGAGCGGTCTCTTGCGTTAATAACCGCAAATGTTAGAACATATGCCGTTATTAAAAATGCAATGCCTGGCGATACAGGGCTGTGGATGTTACAACATCCCGCCCCAAGGCACACTAGTGGTTGAAAAACACTGGACTAGAGTGTATTCAATGCTAGGGATGGAGAACTGCTTTGTTTTTTGCCATGATTCACCGTTTTGCGTTCAACATCTTTTAAGATGAACTGCAATGTGTTCTTTTAAAATAAAGGTGGTGGGGGGGAGGGGGGGGGGGTTGTTTGTTTTTTTGGTCTAAAAAACCCCACAAATTTTATTATGTGAAGGGGCATGCTATTTTGATTCATGTGCTTGTAGCACATGAATATATATTTAATTTTTAATTAATTTTTTTTTACACATTACATCACAGAGGGGCGAGGAGCCGCTCATTAGATATTCACTGCAGCGCTCCCTCCACCGCGTCCCCTGCCTGCTCCCCTGGGGGTAGCTCCCCCCTGAGGCGTTGAATAGGGGGAGAGGGAGGGCTGGCAGCGAATGCTCCAGCCCTCCGGAACCCTTAAAATATGCGGCAAAAACAGGATTCGCTGCACATAGCGATAATTATCATTGAATACTGCCCATTGTCTGTGAATAACAAACAATAAAAAAATATTTTTGACACATTTGCAACCAGATACAATGTACATGGAAAAAACAATCTATTTTGCTTTTAATCTTGAAACCGGTAGCAAAAGGGGCAAATTAAGCTCATGATGTCATATAAAAAGAAAAACACCTTCACCAGTCTTAATATTATCATGTTTTAACTATATCAGGGTTTACCAAACTCCGCCCTTACAGTCCAGGTTTTAAGTATACCGTGTTTCAGCACAGGTGATTTAATTAGTACTCAAACTTGGATATCTTTAAAACCTAGACTGCAGTGGCAGACTTTGGGAAACTGCACTTTACTGATACTAGGACCACCAATAGTTACCCATTTCTCATTATTTCTGGGGACGTGAAAAGGGTCTTTGATTATTTGTATGGAGCTTATAGATTCTAGGTTAGGTATTCTTTACCCACTTCATTTAATGCAGCCATCCCGCTGCCAGCTGGTACGTATTATCAGATTAAAATACCTGAACATATGGTCATCTATAATAATGCAAACATTGAAGACTGGCCTTCACAGGGGGATAGTTATAGAAGTTATACAGTTGGGGGCTCATTACTTATCTGCTAGAGTTATATGGGGACAGTCACTGCTAGTTACATTAATAAAGTATTCAGAACATGTCCTTAATATTAAGGAGGACAAGCAGATCATTGTGATCACAGAGAACTCTTTGTAGTGTTTATATAGTCTGCTGAAATTGTATAACCAGAACTCATTTACATTGATGAATCCACAATACACATTGACAAAAGAGTTACAAGGATTGATATTAAACAAAATACACTTGAAAATATTGTGTGTGGCTGTCAGTCTGTTATGCCCCTTTTACACCAAAATCCCAGATCCGACCCAGTATTGGGAACACGGTCCCAATCCAGGTCGAATCCAGGATTTTCCATGTTTGAACTGTGGTGCCGACCTGCAGTGTAAACGGGGGCGGCGCTTGGAGATTACATCATCTCCAAGTGCTGGGACCACCGACCACCCTGCCTGGACCGCCAATCGTGGCGCTGGAGGCAAGCTCAGCACCAAGGTAAGCTTCTGGGCTGCACCAAGAGCCCCCCCCCCCCCCCCCGTCTGCAAGATGAATAGATGCCACACACAGGCATCCCTTCACCTCCTCCCTGCCTCTGCAGCTGTCTGCACAGTACAGCAGACAGCAGTGGAGGCTGTGTGCGCCCCCACCCAACCTCCATACTTACTGCAGGATGCTGCAGTCCAGAGGTTGGGCATCCCCAATGCTGTAAACACCCCCCATTTACACTGCCCACTACCCAGGTCCTGCCCATGTTCCACCCTTGTTAGGATCTGGATAGAAGTTCAGTGTAAATTGACACGAGTTGACCCCGAGTCCACAAGAAAAAAAAACAGTTTTTTGCGGTGGTGTAAAAAGGATATTAGTCAAGGGGGAACTACAGTAGTGTATATCCCAGAAAATATGCAGTTTACACTAAAACAAAACTGAAAAATTATTAAAATACAAGAATAACATAAATCCCGTATTTGATATATTTATGTATTTTCAATAAAAGGAAATATGTAAGATAAGTTCCATGATTTGCATAGTGAGCACAGAATATCAGATAAGGTAAAGTGACTCTAGATGTGTTTGGTCACAGTACTCAATATACACTGGAGCGGAGACAGAAGGGTTAGTGTTATGGCAGCTTGGAAGAGCTGGCAGCAGTCTAGACGTGAGAAGAAAGTGGATTCGAGTCTTTGTAGTGTGTAAGGCTGTGAGGAATGTATTCTAGAAATATTTCACAGGTGAAGGCAGCAGGATTTAGTGAGTGACTTGCTGTGTAAAAATAAAGGGGGGGATTAAAGGAATATGTTAAAAAGACAAGCCATAGGCAATAGAAATGTTTTGTGCCTGTGATGCAGTTGATAGTTGCAGTTGATTGTAAGAGCCAATGTTGGTTTACATCATTCTGTAGAATTAGAAATTTATATTTACTAAACAGAAAATTAAGTATGATAACTGTGTAGCAGGGGTGCGTTAAGAGAGTCTGGGCCCCCTGCTCTCTGTCGGCAGCGCTGTAGAGTCTGAGCTTGAAAGGGTTAATACGCATTGTTGACGCCAATTCTCCCAGCAATTTCTATATTGTGTATGTTATTGACGGCGATTATCCCAGCAATTTCATTACTGTGCATGCGCATAACACCTGGAAATTGGCAACCACACCTTTTTCACCAGTGATTTCTACAGCATTGCTGCCATCTGCAAGGGAATCTGGTGTGGTAAGTATTCAAGAAAAGGATGCAGCATCTTAAGTGTAGGCCCCCTGCACTCATTATAAATATGCCAGTGCTGTGTAGGTTTCATATTCTCCCTCAATGGCATAGTAATTAAAGAAAACTTGTGGGCAACCTGGATGTATCTAGAATGGGCCACAACAAATACTGTACTTCCATATCAAAAGTAGCTCCTTAATTTCTGACCTCAAAAACAGAGCCCATAGGTTTCTAAGGGGTAGCTAAATTGTTGCATTTACCAAACTCTGGAATAAGAAGCATTCTGGAGTTAAGGGCTCTGGGCTAATCCAGCCTGGGCCATGAGGTCCTTAATCCACATGAGCACAAACAGATCAGTTTTAGCTGTTTAATGTGCCGTAGTGTTGTCTGCCTTCCATCAAGCAGGGAAGTTACCAGCTTCTTGTGACCTTCTTATTGTCCTGTGCCCATGTCGTTTTAGACAACTGATATTGTACTTTGTTGTTCTCAATATTTTGCTGCTGTATTTATTTATTTATTTCTCTATTTTAATTTTGACAAATAAATTCTACATCACAATTGGATAACACTTTCAGTAAGTACTCTGGGGATCCTAAATGGAAAGGCGGAGAAAGTGATGTTTAAGCCAAATACAGTATGAAGTTTTAAATGTGAATGTACTAGTTTTAAATAAGGATTCAAGTCACACAAGTCAGTCGTGCAGAAGACAACAGGGGCTTCAAACCAGAAATAGTTCATCATGGGCATGGCTGGTGGGGTCATGCTGTTATGTTATAATGGTTACTGCCAATTTTAGAGCAGTTCTGTTGCTGTTTCACACATACAGAGCCAGGGACCGAGCAATGAATAGTTCACTGGCAGGAGTCTCTTCCATTCCCATATTCTTTCTCTCCTTCTCTCTCTCTCTTTCTCTCTCTCTCCTTATCCAGTCTCCATTACCCATTTCCCCAGTATCTCTCTCTCTTTTTTTCTAGATCTCTTCATGGACATATGTGTCCCATTTAGGGTGGCCAATCTCGGGATCAGCAGGATCCCAGGATTTGGCCCTATAAACACCGGGGTCACACTGCGCAGCATGCCTGCTAATCACTGCAAGGCTTCCTCCAGTTCCTCAACATCTCACCGCCTCCGGCCCGGATCCTGAAAGCCGCACACCTGTCATCTCCTCTGCAGCACATCACCTCTGGGACGGCTCCTGAGTCCTGACACCGCACGGTGTCCTCTCCTCTCTGTTGCACGGCTCCGGACCTCCTCTTCTGTGCACCGCCTCCTGACAGCTGCATGCCCGGTCCTCTCCTCTGCGTTACATGGCCGGTCCTCCTCATTAGCGCACCGCCTCCTAACAGTCGGCTGCCCGGGTCCTCTACTGTGCGCCGCACGGCCCGGCTCCTAACAGCCGCACACCTTCCAGCTCCTGCCTGCTTGTAAGTACACTGCAGGCAATTGATTTAGGGTTAGAGGGGGGATTAAAGTTAATCATTACATTGATGAACTCAATCCCGGGTATCCTGGGAATCCCGGGAGTGAGCATTTTTCAATCGTGAATTCCGGGATTGAAAAAATGCCCCGGGATAGGCATCCCTAGTCCCATTGAAGTGCAGAAGCAATCTTTGCCAGTCGTAAAAAAAAGGTGGAAATACAAATTTAGGGTGATAGAATGGATGGCTGAGTTATGCAGGATTAGTGGGTGGGTGGGTTGGGAAAACTCTGCATAGTCAATTGATGCCTAGCGGGATGGGCAGTCCTTCAGCCATGAGTCCCCAGAGGTTTCCTCCACAGGGGGTATTTCTTCTCCTGAGTGCTGAAGGATGATTGTTTATGAGTCACAAGGCCATCTTGTTCCTCTTATAGGGCAAGTTTCTAAGAATTATGGACCCATCAGTGTGCTTGTACAATTAAAAATCGAATTGCTTCGCATGCATTGCATGCTGCTATATTGCATGCGATGCGATGGTATAAGATGTACTACGATCAAAATCGTGGGCGCCGTGCTAGGAAACAAGTTCCGAAAATAGTCTTAAAATTGTGCTTGGCTAAAGGGTTGGTTACGGTTACAGTTTGTGAAAACAAATTTAGAAAAATAAAAGTTTATACAATGTTCATGTCTTATAAATAGCTTTCGTATCTTCTGGCACCAAATTTGGCATTACTAAAATTCACTGAAGGTATTTACAGCTTTTGTGCATTTGTTAAATAGACTAGTAAAGAAAATAAAAAGGACAAAGGGTCATACTTTATTTATCACAATCCACATTTTAATGCAGATTTAATAAAAAAAATGTAACCCATAATCGCAACGTGAAAATAAATATTTTTAGGCGAATGTATGCTGTTGTCAGGAGATAACAATAGCCCATCCTGGCAGATAGGAGGCACAGTGTTACGCTGTGTAACACTATCACACTTATTTGGGCCCTTGGCAGCCTTGGTGGTTACTGTGCATCAGTAGCCCATAGACAACTATAGGATGACGCCACCTGGAGATACAGTAGTGTTATCCAATTGGGGACAAGTATTTTAGTAAATCCAACAAGCTATGCGTGTTGTGGATGTTGTCAAAAATGAGGGAAATGCAACAGACACTGGGGATATCTGGTGTGAACCACGCATAGTACTGCATATCTGAGGGAAACTAATATTTGTGGATACCTCCCAAAGGGGGAAATTTACTAAGATGGCAGTTCTATTTCACACGGGATGTTGCTATGGGCAACCAATCAGAATCTACTTCATATTAATTTAGCACCTTCTAGGTGATAGTATATAGTATCGCCCATAGCAACATCCCCTCTGAAATAGAACTCACATCGTAGTAACTTTCCCCAAAAAAGTTTTCCCAAGAACATCCTGCAAATATTTAATGCAGGGTTGCCTACCCTCCCAGATTGGCTGGGAGGGTCCTGGAAATGGTGGGCAATCCTCCCGGATTTCGACGGACCCCCAGCATCTCTGCGCCCATTTTATGGCTTTTCAGGGGTGGGGTGGGGCTAAATATGTAAATAGCATAATTGTAGCCCCTCCCCGAGGACCCGCGAATCAAGGGATTTGCAGTACTGGGGCCGGGTCTTTATGATGTCTATATCAGCACCCCTCAAGTGATGCTGACAGTCTCTTCTCTGGGCTTATCCTGGAGAGGAGAATTTGAAAGTAGGCAAGTATGATTTAATGATAACTAGTCACCAAATGATCACCATAGCGGTATATTTACAGAATGTTGATCGTAAGCTTGCGAGCAGGGCCCTCCTACCTCTATGTTGGTTTGTTTCTACCCAGTGTTTTTAATCACTGTTGTTTCCAATTGTAAAGCGCAACAGAATATGTTGCGCTATATAAGAAACTGTAAATAAATAATTAAAAAAATGTTAAAGACAATTACACTGTGTGTGTGCCTATCACTTTCACTTCCACAACTTACATAGCACTGTGCTGATTCTCTGTCTTATGACATGTGGATCACTGAGGGTTTTGACAGATTGTTTAATGGCTGAGTGACTCATAAATAAAGCATAGTTTGGATTGAATGTTCCATTAAATTTCTAAACACAGCTGGAACCTTTTAGTTGACAGCAGGTCGGCTACCTGCCCTGATATATCCAAATTATGCATAGTAAGATTGGTACCTCTGGTTAGTCATGATAAGCTGCCGACAGATAAACCATCCATAGCCCTAACTTTATATAGATTTACTGTAAGCAAAAAACAATCATTGGTCACAATCAGAATAATACAGTAGCTTCATTATATACTTTCTCTTGTCTGCATCATTCATATAATATAACTTTGTGTCTGTGACCTCTTTTAATGTTCCATCTTAATTGCATCTGTTTAAGAAAATGCTAATAAGAAAAAAATAAGATGGTAATTTATTAGTGGCAGCACAAAACTGTTTAAGTTTCAAAGGGACTCTATTTTGTGCTTTTGCATCCCTTAATACTGTTGTTGAATAAATCATGGGCACTTGCATATCTGAAATAAACTGTGTTCTGATACTGCAAAGTAACTAAGTTGGGTTATGACTATTCATTATACCATAACGTAAAGTACAGCACAAAGCACATTTTACACTAAACAAATATGCAGGAAAATAAGGTTCTCTGTGCCATGCATCTCCAAGCAATAAACCCTTCTTATACCCCTTTCACATCGCACTTTTAAAATGGTATATTGCCGTTTTTTCCATTTTAAAACGTTTAAGGCTGCAATGTGAAAGTGCCAAAGTTGATTTACCGGTTAAAGTTAACCGGTATTTCAACACGGTTAAAAAGCAGAGTCCTACACGTTTTAAAGCCGTTTTTTTGGCAGTTTGAACAGCTCTATGTCAATGGCTTGAAACGTGTGCCTTGGGGGTTAAACGGGTTGAATGTTTGAATGGTATTAAATGATTTTTAAAACGGTTTTCACCTGCAATGTGAAAGGTCTCAAGGCTCAGACCCGTTTTAAAGTCCCATTTAAGAATACCGTGTCATTACCCATTTCTGCAATGTGAAAGCAGTATTATATTTTATGTATTTATTTACTTTTCTAGTTTACTCACAATGCAGTTGTTGATTTAAAGATAGCAGCATACAGTGCTTTCTTTTCTTTGTTCAATAGTACATTTTTAAGAAAAGGGGCACCTGCATGTAGAGCAGCACCTTAGTGGTTCATAACAGGATCCAAGTGTAACAACTGCTTTTCCAACTGAGCACTGCGGCGTACCCACAGCTGATGCTGCATACTTAATCTGCTCTGTCCCAGAAGCCCTGCTAACACCTGCAAAAGGAGACAGGTTGGCTCCCATCTAGTACCACTCAGCCTGTGCTGTAGCAAGTAATGGTGCACCCAACATCGCTGCTGGCTTTTCAGATGGGACCCTTCGATGAACGCTGATTCATGGTGCAGACTTGTGAAGCTTGGAAGTCTGACCTTGACCTACCAGCCATTGTCACATGTTTTTTAAGTGGAGGAGGGCACCAAATTCTAACTTGCCTCTGGGCAACTGGGACAAACTTATGCCTCTGATACCTATCTCTGTTTCTATTGTTCCATACTGCATACCATTTTTTCTCTACCTCTCTCGTTCCGTACTGCATACATCTCTCTCTCTCGTCCCATGCTGCATATCAAACTTTTTCTCTATCTATTGTACCATACTGCATACCTCTCTCTATCTCTATTGTCCCATACTGCATACCCCACGCTCTCTCTCTCTATTGTCCCATACTGCATACCCCATGCTCTCTCTCTTTCTCTCTTGTCCTATGCTGCATATCAAACTTTTTCTCTATCTATTGTACCATACTGCATACCTCTCTCTATCTCTATTGTCCCATACTGCATACCGCATGCTCTCTCTCTCTCTCTCTCTCTCTCTCTATTGTCCCATACTGCATACCCCATGCTCTCTCTCTCTCTTTCTTTCTCTCTCTCTCTCTCTCTATCGTCCTATGCTGCATATCAAACTTTTTCTCTATATATTGTACCACACTGCATATCTCTCTCTATCTCTATTGTCTCATACTGCATACCCCATGCTCCCTCTCTCTCTCTATTGTCCCATACTGCATACCCCACGCTCTCTATCTCTCTCCCTCTCTATTGTCCCATACTGCATACCCCTCTCTCTTTATTGTCCCATACTGCATACCCCTCTCTCCCCCACTCTCTCTACCTCTGTATTGTCCCATACTGCATAACTAACATTATATATACAGGTTGAGTATCCGGTATCCGGACATCCCTTATCCGAATTATTCCAAAAACCGTGGTTTTTGGAATCATTCGAATTTTTTTTTTTTTAACCCCTAACCCTCTTTTCATACTTACCAAGTCCCCGGGCGTCCACAGCAGGCCTCCGGCATCTTCTCCAGGGTCTTCAGCGGTCCCAGGAATGCATTGCGCGAGTGTGTGCGCGCGCCGGTGACGTCACCGGTGCGCGCGCACACTCGCGCAATGCATTCCTGGGACCGCTGGAGACCAGGAGAAGATGCCGGAGGCCTGCTGTGGACGCCCGGGGACTGCGCGGACGCCAAGGGACGCCCGGGGACCATCAGGGGACAGGTAAGTATGGCTGCAAAAAAAAAAATCCCAAAACCGGAAAATTCTCCTATCCGAAATGCTCGCGGTCCCGAGCATTTCGGATAGGGGATACTCAACCTGTTATTGTCCCATACTTCATACCTCACTCTCTCTCTCTCTCTTTCTCTCTCTATTGTCCCATACCGCATACCTAACATACTCTCTATTTATTGTGGCATACTGTGCCTCTCTTTCTCACTCTCTATTGTCTCATAGTCCATATCTCTCTCTCTCTATTGTCCAATACTGCATTCCTCTCTATCTCTCTCGTGTCCAATACTGCATAACTAATGTTCTCTCTATCTATTGTACCATACTGTATACCTCTTCCTCTCTCTATTGTCCCATACTGCATACCTAACGTTCTCTCTCTCTTGTTAGTAGATGCTGGGGCCAAATAGTTTGGAAATCTGTAATAAAAAGATTGCTTGAAGATCTGTAAGGAATACAAAATGCCATACATATGGAATCAAACTAGGAACCAGGGAATTGTTGGATTAGGGCTAAGAATAACAATCATACCTCTAAATCTCCAGATGCAGAGTATTGACTGCAGAGAGAAAATGGGAACCTACCAGAGATCTAGCACAGACGTAGTCACTAGTACCACAAGGTGTCACTTGATTTTTGACTGGAACCCATGCAGTCAGTCCCTCTAATAATATACACACTGCACGGCTGCTCTTGTTCACTCATACAGGACACCTTTTCAGAGGGCCAGCACAACGCTGTTAAGTATGAAAGTGCTGGGCTGTAGAGGTGAAGCCACTTTCTTCTCCATTTGCAGAATGACCAGCGGCTCTTGGGCTCCACCTTCCAGCTCCTGCAGTGTGTGTAGGGAGAGACATCATCATCATACTACAGAGCACACAGAGCTGTTGGACAGCATCAGGTGCAGAAGTGTGGCATCAGGTAAGTACTGTACTGTGTGTGGCATAATGTGTAAGGTGCATTTCTGTAGATAGTAAGGGGCACTTCTACTGTGGACATTGGGCCTTATTCTGGTCCACACGCAACACAGCGTTGCATGTGGATGAAATGCCACCCGCCGCCCCCTCGTTTCCTAAGTTCCCCCACACACATGCAAATGGATGTTTAGCATAAACATCCATTTGCAGCCTTGGGTGCTTGGGCCAAATCATTAGATTGGTTGGTGACCATCGAATGATTTGGAAGGTGCACGCAAATCTAAGACACACTCTGGTGTCTTAGATATGTGTGCTCCCTGTTCAGGAAGAGGGCAAGCAGCTGACATGCGCTGAAGTCAGCTGCCTGCCCCGCGGACCCGCGTCACATCCGCATTAGCATGGGAATGCCCAACATTTTCATGAGAACAACCATGAAATGCTGGGCGTCCTAATGGGCACAACCCCTCGCCCCCACCCACACTGCTATTTGCACCCAGTGTCTGCACAGGCATGAAACAAAGCTCCCCCATGCGAACATGCATCGGAGCTACAGTATGTAACCAAAATAAGGCCCATTATGTGTACAAAAAGGCACATCTACTGTGGGCATTATTTGTATAAGAGGCACTTACCTGTGGGCATTATGTGTAGAAGGGGCATATACTGTAATTGTGGGCATTATGTGTAAGGAGCACTACTACTGTGAGAATTATGTGTATAAGGGACACTGCTACTGTGGGCATTAGGTATAAGTGGCACTATTGTGGTCATTATGTGTAAGGACCTCTACTACGGTGAGCATTGTGAATAAGGGGTAATTCTGTGGGAATTCTGTATAACAGGCATTAATGTGTGGCATTGTGTGTACAATGGTATTATGTGTATAAAAAGAAGCATTGTGCACATTTTGTATAAGGGCCACTGCTGTGTGGCGTGACTTGTATAAGGGGTATTACTGTGTAGGGTAATGTGAATAAGGGAAAATACTGTGTAACATAATGTAAATAGGGGCACTACTATGTAGTGTAATATGAATCAGGGGCAATGTTATGTTGATAACACTGTGCTACTGTATGGCATCATTTGAATTGGGGGTTCTATTGTGTGGCCATACCCCTTCCTTGTAAGACCATAAACTATTTTGCACTGTGCAATTTCTCTTTATAAATTATGGGAGCGACGGCGCAATTTTATAGTTTTGCAGGGCAGAACCAAACACCCTAGCACCGGCCCTGGCTAAAGCCTCTCAAAATTAAGGAACCCAATACTGGTTGGCATACCCAATCTGGCTCACAGCAAAATAACAGTACAAAATTGTGAAGCATGTATTTGTCTTCAAACTATAAATTCTCAACCACATTTAAACTAAACATATGTAAACTGACATAAAAAAATGAAGGACAGAGAAGCCAATAACATTTTCAGTATCCATCTATTACTTTTATAACAATTTTTATATATTGCAATTACAGTGGCATTTCAGAAATTTGTTTGACTTATAATGTTGAACATCTGGCAACAGAGGAAAATGTTGCCTACTACTGATCTAGCATGGATTTTTGGAGGCAATTTACATAAGGACGATCAGTCAGTGCATAACTTAATGAACATTACGTGCTAAATAGAACAGACATGTAGGGAATGCTTTATACATAATTAATAAATGCTATCAATAAAAACAGTTCTGCATACTGCGTAGACATATGTTACTTTACCCACAATGCATACGCTTTGTCTTGTATATCAAATATCCTTTTGGCCATGTTCTCAAGCATTGCCCACACATTTAATTCCTAGACAGCTGCATGTATTGCTTTCTATTCTGAAAAATGACACATTATCTTGCAGAGAACTGAATGGATCACAGCCCAGTAATACAGCTGATACGTAAATACCATTTACTGATGAGCTTTCTGCAGTCTTGCCTGAAGAGCTGTGTACGAACAGGCAAGGTGGATCTGAGATCACCGTAGAAGACATATTTATGACTGGAGGCCATTAACCCTAATACTTCTGATTAATGTTACCATGCTCTGCCAGAAGTAAAATGTATAAGAGATTACTGAGTACAACAAATTTGTGTCTCTCTACATGGAGTATGACACGGTAACCTCTACAGCAACTCTTTTGAACATGCCTGCGGAGATAATGGAATATGCTCATCTAGTACATCATTGTATTCCTGTACACAGTAGGTTGAATAAGCGATCTATCGATCGATCAATCTATCTATCTATCTATCTATCTATCTATCTATCTCCAAATTAGCAGGTGCTTACCAGTCTTTGTAGATAAAGGCATATCTTTATTTTAATTTGCTGGTATGTAAACTCTCTCCACCGGTGGCCTATTTTTGGCACTCTGCTGTTCTCATCGTGCTCTATTTGCTGTTGTGAATACTCTCAGCCCCAGTCACTAGGCTTGCCTACCCTCCCGCATTCAGTGAGGCTCCCGATTTTTACAGGAACCTCCCGTGACCCCTCAATTAAAATCCGGAGTTCCGGACTGCGAATGCACACATCTGGAAATGGTGGTGGGTGGGGGCCTGCAGAGAAGACATTGCACCTGGCACCAATGGGGTTGTGGGAAGCAGTGGCCGAGCTGCTGGGCGTGAAGTCCAGGAGACAGTTTATGCCTGGAGAGTAGCAGAGCAGAGAGCCGGGTAGCTAGGGCTCTGCTTCTGCAAAATGGTGGGGGTGTAATGTAATATAATAGTGCATGTACTTGCTGTAATATGGAAAGGTGTACCCCTTGACTGATAGTCAAGGGGTGCTGCTTAGTCTTGTATTGGAAATTATTGTTTTTTTAAAGTGTGCATGTTCTTTTTAATTCCATTCAATTTGCAATTCCATCTTGTACCTCTTTTCTTTGCAATATTTACTCTTTGGTGCATTTATTTAGCATAGTTTATTAAATTGATATCCTGGCTGCCACTGCAATGCCACCCCTAGATTTACCACATGTTTGTGCGGGTAACTTCTGGAACTTAGCTTAGCCATCCAGCTACCTTGGTGCAATCTATATGCCTAAACTGGAAAAAAATAATATTGTGAGCCGTGAGATATTTAGAATAGATTTAAAATAAGTGGAAATTAATATTATTGAGGTTAATAATCCCTAAGGGCGGTTTTTGAAAAAAAAAAAAAACCCCAAGGGTGGTTTTGGCAAAACCAATACAGATCCAACACACAAAGGAGAACCGGATACAAAACCAAAACTTTAAAAATGGCCCCTAATCCCAACATTTATTTTTAATGCCAGCACTAAGATACTGTAGGCACTTTCCATAGTCCCCTGTCAATTATATATTATTACCAGCCTCGACTTGTAATCAGTAACTTTAGAATTGTGTTTTCTCAGATTTCTGCCAGTGCATGATCCAATGTCAATCATCTGTTCTATTTATGAGGAGATACATCTTTAATCCTCAAATTTTCTTGCATTAGGCCACCAAAAATAAACAAAACACAGGTACTGCTCCGAGCCTAGGAAACCCACTGACACTTGTTACTGCTGATATGAGATGGATGTCTTGATAAAGGTCTATGTTTACAAACTTCTTGAAATAAAGATATGGCTTTTATCTATTGCATAGTTGGAGTTGCCCAAGATTGTTTGAATTTAGATTCCTACAGGGAATGCCTATATCAAAATGTTAAGGTGCTTTGAAAACATTTGTAGAGAACTGCAATGTGCCTAGGTTGCCAGGCAGAAGAATGGGTCAGCAGGTTGGCCCTATACCTAACTAGAGCAACTCAAAGAGCTTACTCTGATCTGAGCAGTTATCGCTTGATATACCCACCTAAAGGCAGCTATTCTTGCTAAGAGGGGGTGACAAGATCAAGCAATGCTCATAAGGTTCCACAACTGGTGGTTTACCCCATCAGAGATTCCCTGAATACAGTTAATGGAGCTGTTCAGATTGGGGTTAGTATGGCTAAAGCCCGAGGTGAATACAATCAACTGGGTTGTAAAGATAGTAGTTATACACCTCTATATATAACAAAGAACATTTTCAAACCAATATATCATGTGCTAAAACAAGCAGCTTCAGGATTTAACAAATTATTGAAGAACCACTTCAATTGCAAGAACATACAGTACTAAAAAAGTTTCTGGAGTATCCCAAAGCGCTTTATCCAAGATGATTTTTTTCCTCTCTTATCTCATTTGGATGTGCTACCCAAAAAAACAGAGAGAGAAAGAAATAGTATAATACCATTAACACATTTCTCTCTCATAGATCGTGGTAGGGAAGTTTTCAACTCGGTAGGGAAGTTTTCAACTCGGTACGAGTTGAAAATTTCCCTACCACGATCTATGAGAGAGAGATGTGTTAATGGTATTATACTATTTCTTTCTCTCTCTGTTTTTTTTGGGTAACACCTCTATATATAAGTACAGTACTGGACCGAGGAGTTCAGAGGTGGGCACTCAGGCTAACCCCCTGACCTATAAAGATTTAGCTTAGTTATACACCATGAAGGATGACAAAAACTTCTGTCCAGGACCCACGTCATGGGTCATGGCATAAACTCCAGTGGTAATTAAATATGAATGTGAAAAGCCAGGCCATATTCATTGTTCAAAAGCATTCTGAGCCAATTGTATTCTAAAATCTGGGAGCCAGGATGAAAAAGTAGAAGGCAGACCACCAACTCCCCCCACAATGCAGGCTGGGATGGACACTTAGCACATGCACTCCTGTGTATGAAATAGCCACCGCAGTACAGGCATTGCCATGAGTCAGGAAAAATGCAAGGTAATGCAGATGTTTCTTCCTGAAAGTGTACAACTCAGGTGCCTTCGATGAGTCCCATAGTGAAGTTAGGGGTCGCGGAGGCAAAGAAAAGGAGAGGTGGATCACAAAGGCTGGGTAACATCAGAGGTGTGATCTAGCCAGTTCACCTGGAAGGCTGTCAGCTTTACCAAAGGAGTTGAAGCTCATGGGAAGGTATGTACTTTTACTGCACCTGCTGGATGTTCTTCTTAAATGTGTTATGATAGATAGATATATAGATAGTTAGTTAGATAGATAGATAGATAGATAGATAGATGTGTTATTTTCTTTTTTTAACATAGACTAGGACTTGTAGTAGAATCACCACTGCCACAAAATGGCAAGCACCTCTTACATGAGTCCCTGCTGTTAACTGAAAGAACAGTGTGTATTAAAGCAAGTTCTTGGCCCTCACATCTTCACATACACTTGCACCCTGCAGCTTCACATTCTGATCTTTTAGATCAAGTACTTTTTTACCCACTCTTTGAACTATGCTTCCTAAATGAAATGCGCAAAGCTTTATTTTATGTCACTCAACGCATCTTCCCCTCAGTCTACATAACAGAATTAGGTCTTAAAGTGGTGTCAATAGCTGTCTTTGGCTAAACTGTCTCTATAGAGATGGTCAGGGCAGGAAGAGTAAACTGACTTATTGAACCGCTTCTATTATGCTCATACTGTTAAGCTGTAACTATTTAATCGCTAAAGCCCGTCAGTCAACTTTCATTCGTTCACCATTTTGAAAACATTGCAAATTTGCTCTAAAACTAAATAACCAACTAGCTTTCCTCTGTCTTAAACACATTAGACAATGAGCAAAATAATGTGATTGGCTGTTATGTTTTAGTACATTTTAGCACATAAGTGCAATATTAGAAAAATAACTCTCATCATGTTCCCCAGAATGTGAATTAATTAAAAGCCATCAACAAGCAGTCTAGTTGCAAATCACTTGTAATTAATGACCACTAAGTTACAGCAGGCCTGCACACACTGGGCGACTGCCGGGGTGCTGTCATCAGCAGGGGGGGTGTGGGGGTGCTAGACAATGGCCCGAAAGTCAGGATTCCACCGATCAGTGTATCGACAGGGGAATCCCATCTATTTAGTATCTTTTATGCATTATTTCAGGTGTACAGTATTTTAGCTCTCTTCTTGGTTTCAGAAGGTTGCCCTAGGTGCTAATTTCAGGAATATTTCTAAATACTGTAAACCTTTAAATTTTGCTCTAACTTTCAGAATTATATCCAAAACTGTATTCTCTTACTTTTTGTACAAAGTAATGTATCCTGTAGCTATCCAGTTTTCTCCATGCAGTAAATTACAGTACAATTTAATTTCAGTCTGCATACACATAACCTGGTACCATACAAGCTAACAGGCACCCAGAAAATTAATGTTCATGTATGCTAAATGTTATCTCCCTTGTATATGCAGCAAGCAGCCATGAATATGTCTTCAATATTTTCAGACAATAAATAGTGACTCATGCTCCCTGTGTGTAGACAAGATACAGGTAATGCACAAGCAATGCCGCTAACATTTTACAATGCATTATGTTCTTCACTAGAAAGGGAGGGGATAACAGGCTTTACAGTGCACTGAATCACACCACCTGGGCCAGGCTCGGACTGGCCTGGCAGGGGACCGGGAGATTCCCTGGTAGGCCCCATTGGTTTAAAACTCCTCCCACGTTTAAACGGGGGTGGGGTCTGCGCCTGCCGCCTGACAACGATGCCGCCGGCCCTGTGGCATTATGTTTAATGGGCATTTATGGTGTGTGGCATTATGTTAAAGGGCATTACGGTGTGTGGCATAATGTGTAATGGGCATTATGGTGTGTGGCATTATATTAAAGGGCATTACATGTGTGGCATTATGTCTAATTGGCATTATAGTGTAAATTTTTGCAGCGTGCAGGGATTGCAAATACTCGCTTGATATTTCCCCTGTCAGGATATGAGATAGCTGTGGAGTGGACAGTAAGGGAGTTATGTATGATGGGCTGGTAGAAAATCCATGGGCCACTTGGTACCATTTGCCCCCAGACTGAACGTTGCCAGCCAGCCCCTGCATAACCTCACCCACATATTTATTACAAGCAGTGGGGAGAGAAGCAAGCAGGGCTGATAATAATTATGTTATATTATGCTCATTCTCAGTTCTGAAGCCTGGCCCAGTGTAACCCTTGCAGTGTGTACGTAAATCCTGGCTGGTATGCAGCCGCAGAGAGGGTAGCAGTGCACGGCCGGAGCCAACTGCTGCAGCCACAGTGTGTGTGCAGGCAGTGATCAGAGCGGTGCCTGCAGTCATCCTCCTCTATGTCTGCAGCATAATGGTAACAATGGGAATACAAAACAAGGCTCAAGAGAATGTGCAGCCCGAAGAGGAAGAGGACCCTAGGATACAGGAAAGCCATGGGCAGGCGCACTTCTCTGGTGAGGAGGCCACACCCCTTTGGTCAGGAGGCTACACCCTTAAAGCAAATGACCCCGCCCCTCGGTTGGCCCCTATGAGTACATTTCCCTGGTGGGCCCTTTATACCCCAGTCCAACACTGACCTGAGCCAATAAAGGCCTGTACACACAGGTGTTGGAAGGGGAGGTCAGGAAAGCCAACTAATGGATATTCAGAAAGCATCAGAATATTCCTTCCTGGACAGTAAAAAATATGATACATGAGACAAGCCAGATAGATAGACTTTACATTTTATTTTAGACCACACAATACAGTTACATACCCAGGGGCCCAGACTTTCATAGTAAAGCCGGGTACACATTATGCGATGTGTGCACCCAGCAGGGTGCCAGCATTGTCAAGTACATACACAATTCATGATGCCCAAGCTATATATTTTACTTTCTTCCTTGAGGTTACCCTCCTATTTTAGGCGCTTAAAAAAAAATAATAATAATAAAAATGAAAATAGAAACTCCCTGGTATGATTTCAGCTGCAGACGGGGTGGTGTAACTGTGCGATCACACCTAGTTAGAAGGAAACTACCCCACACAGATGTGGGTTTACCTTCTATAGAACAGCAAAGAGAGATAAAAATCCCAGTGTCTGCGCTTTTGTCTGTATAGAGTGCAATATGGCTGAGTCACCGTTCCACACAATTTTTAATAAATGATTATTTAATGATTTGTAAAAAAATCTCATTTATAAAACATATCAAAAAATACAATAAATAATTTTCACACAATATAAAATATTATTGAATATTAGATGGATAAATGGACAATGCTCATATAATTTAGGTGGCCACCTATTTCTGTTGGTTTATATACAAGCTATAACATAATTAATTAAAATAAATAAAAAAGATCAAAAATATATATAGAAATAAATAATACAAAATATATATGCATAAAAATTATATAAGATAAAAATGAATGTCCCAGGGATTTATTCAAATTCCATATGTGAATATATGAATATAGATTGTCCACCAGGTTGCCAATAAACTTCTTGGTCTCCAAGAGTATTTGGTTATTTAGCAGGGATAATATTTCCACATATGTGGTACTCACGGACTACAGTAAATATTTTGTAGCAAGATGGAAAGAAGCAGGGAGACTGAGGGACGATTCCGTGAAGTGTTCACTGCCCCCAGTGCTGCTACCTGCTAATTTGCGGTGAATGCAAGATGAATTGCCGGGTAAGAGAACCACCTGAAAACCAGCAGTGTGATGTCAGTCCGGTACTGCTGCGTCTCTCACCCGCAGCAGTGGGTGGTCTCACCTCCGGCTAGTGCGGTGTGTCCGTGGGGCGTACTGTGCTGCGTCTCTCACCCGCTGCACAGTTGATGGTAACAACAAAGCTGGAACTCGGTGTCCGTGTAGTGGCCGCCTGTGTAATCAATGTCTCTGGCGGAATTGGCAGTGAGTACAAGCGTATGGGACAACAATGGTGGATTTCACAGGAAAAAGTAACTCCTCTCCACGGGTGCCAGGATCCTCTAACTCAGTGGCTCCCAATTTTTTTAAAATCACGGCACCCTAGAACATCAGAATTTTTTTCATGGCACCCCTAGTCCAAAAGTTTCTTATTCTGTAAATTGATTTGTATGTCATACATGGGTTTATTTATGGGTGAGGGACTGGATTAGCTTCTGTTTTTCCACATATGTTATTATTGGTAGCCCACCAGCAATGTTTTTGCCTTTTACAATGGCCATAAATAATTTCAATTGCCTCTAAACCACTAATCCAAGGCACCCCTGCAAGTGTCCCGAGGCACCCCAGGGAGCCTAGGCACACAGTTTGGGAACCACTGCTCTAACTAGTTTCGCTCCAATGTGAGCTTTTTCAAAGACTATCCATAATGGGAATCGGTACATCTGTCAGAATGAACTTAGGTCTACAGTCATTAGGTCGACCCCATTAGGTCGACTGGCAGGAAGGTCGACCTGACTTAAGGTCGACATGGACCAATGTTGACATGACTTAAGGTCGAATTTGCATAAAGGTCGACATGAGGAAGGTCGACTGGTCATAAGGTCGACATGGGTTTTTCACTGTTTTTTTATCCGAATGTCGACACGGACACAGTTGGCAATGAGAATCGGACCCTCGCATCGCTCGCTCCGCTCGCAATGCTTCGGGCACGGTGCCTCACTGCGCTCGGCACACTATTTTATTCTCCCACCACGCCCTAGTGGATGGTAGGGCATGAAATACCGCCTGTCGGCACATGTCGGCTCAAAAAAACAGTGAAAAACCCATGTCGACCTTATGACCAGTCAACCTTCCTCATGTCGACCTTTATGCAAATTCGACCTTAAGTCATGTCGACCTTGGCCCATGTCGACCTTAAGTCAGGTCGACCTTCCTGCCAGTCGACCTAGTGGGGTCGACCTAATGACTGTAGACCTAAGTTCATTCTAATAGATGACCGCTTCCCCCATAATGCAGGCTTGCCGCCCTGATATACCTGGCACCTTCATTGGGATTGTAATCCTATTGGTTCCTGTTAATTAACACAGTTATTGCAGGGGACTTAATTAGTCCATTTTCCAACTAGAATTTCTTTGGCATTTTTACTAGTAAAAGCACTGTTTATACAGATATTGATCACCATTTATAGCCTTGTTTATCAAACAAAGATATACACACAAAAATAAAAAAAACACAAATAACCCTATCCAGAAGAGAGCAAAACAAATGCAATAAATACCAATGTGAACATGGAATTTATAAAAATTTATAAATATATGCAAATCAATCCGTCCCTGTTTGGGCTCAAACCTCCAATCTCCACTTTCTGTGCTGTGAATAATTCCTCTAGGTCAAATGGGCCGTTCATTTTACCAGTTTAATTCAAAGCAAGTTATAAGAGTACTAGTCCTGCGATGAAACAAATATATATATTTTACTCTATTGTTTTACATATGCGTCCTTTTAGACCCTGCGGTTTTTAGAGGATTTTACTTATCATCTATCGGAGGACAAAATCATATGTATTTTAACATTAAAAACAAAATACCAATTATCAATTAATATTATATATTCTGTATTTTGAATAATCCAACACAACCCCCCTCCCTCTTCCCCACCCACGGTGACTCAGCCATATTGCACTCTATACAGACAAAAGCGCAGACACTGGGATTTTTATCTCATTTTACTTTCTTGACTAGTGTATACAGGGCCGTAGTGTGGTGCATGGCTGATTTATAAGACTATATATTTTATTCTGCATCGTCCATTTTTTATGGGGGGGGGGGGGGAATTCCCTTTTTCCTTGTGTATATAAATGTACATTTATTTCTGTATGAGATATTTTATATGATTATTTGTTAGGCCATTACTCTCCTGATGGGGAAAGTGGGCTCTACTTGTCCAGGCATGCTCTGTGGATTGGGGGAGAGTTGAACACCAATGAAGCTTTCCTTCACACCTGTTTCACCTCTCTCTATCCCATTTTATCCATCATCCCTGTTACCCATAATCCTTGACCTCTGCAGCTGTTGAAACAGCCAACTCATTTCATTCTCTTGGCCTTTGCAGCACCACCCTTTCCTGCATACCATCTACCACTAGGCTTTATCCTTCCAAGTCTCCTCAGGCACCTGTTCGCCATTTGTTTCTTATATCTATAGTGTACCTCAAGTCTCTGTTCTTCACATTGTTTGTATACATTTTCTTTTGTACAATTTATTTGCTCCTCCTCCAGCCTTCAGTATTACCTCTATGGGAATGACACTATATTTTAATTTCCTGTCGCTGAGCTCTCTCCTTCTCTCACTAGTATCTGATGACCTCTTTGCCAACTACTCCACAAAGACTGAATCTCAATCTCAACATACCCAGACATGAGCTTCTCATGTGTTCATCACTCAAAGCCATGTTGTCATATGAAGAAAGAGGGTTAACATACATGCCTTACACAGGATTCTCTAATCATGTAAGATCCACTAGTAACAACTAGCATAACATGCTAAGTATTATGCTATACCGAATAGTGAATCAGGCCCTGGGTCTAAAACCCACACTTAAGGCCTTATTCTAAGTTTGACACAATGCCAGTGTCATGCACAACTGGGCATGTGGCTCTTTCAGAACATCCCATCTAAAATAGAACTCTTATCTTAGTATATAAATACCCAAGTCTCAGAAATGTCTTGTCAATGTATTATTGGGTGTTCCTCCATGCTTCTAAAGACACACTAAGAGATACTGTATATGGATATAAACAATATTTAGGAGGCATCATTGAACATGCAGATGCACACTTGTACACCAAGGAAAGGCTTGTAGCAGTAATTACATAAGCCGCAGACAAGAAGGCTGCAGAGTCACATTAAAAATTACAAATAGAGCCACATTACAAATTAATGTGACTCAGAATCTGTTGCTTATTTTTTTATTAATTAGTAGGTTCTGTACAGGACAACCCTCTCGTGGATTCAATCATGATTGCTATTTGCTCCTCTTGTGCTGCGTTTTTACTAGGGCTGTACACCGGGCACTTTTTGTGTTTCGTGTTTTGGGTCTGTATCTCTGGCTGTGTTTCGGATCTGAGTATGTTCCAAAACACCTCTGGCACTGCAAAACTAGGCCCCAAAGAGCACATAATGCCAAAAAAAGAGGTGCAAGATGAAACTCTTTCACCCACCCTTATGTTGCATAAATAGGACATGCACAGTGTCTTTAACAAACCAATCAGTTCAGCGACAGGTCTTACACATGACTGTGGCTGAAATGATTGGCTTGTTTGGGCCCCCTCAAAAAAAAAAAAAAAAAGAAGCATTTCTCTTTCTGTACAAACTGGCTCTACAGAAGCAAGATGTCATCCTCATCCTCCAATTCCTCTCCGCCTTCAGTGTGTACATCCTCATCCTCACAGATTATCAATTTATCCTCGCTGGACTCTACAACCACAGGTCCCACTGTAGTCTCCAGAGACCAGTCCTTGTTTGTAGAATTGATAATTCATTTTGATGAACATTATCTTCTCCACATTTTGTGGAAGCACCTTCTATGCCGCTCACTGACCAGGTCCCCGGCTGCACTAAAAACTCTTTCGGTGTACACACTGGAGGGGAGACAAATCAGGTAAAATAGAGCCAGTACAGGGGCTTCCAAATTGCCTATTTTTCCTGCCAGGTATGGACTCTCTGACGCTTACTTGGATGCTGTCACCAAAATTATCCTCCACCATTATTTCAATGGTGACAGCATTGTATGCAGCGACAGTAGGCATGTCAACAATTGTTGGCAGGTCCTTCAGTCTGGACCAGTTGTCCAAACTCGCTCCTGCCTGCCCTGCATTACCACTAGCGAGTTGGGTATGAAATGTGAGCTGTTTCCTCGCAGCCACAGGTGTGGGAGAAAATTAAGTAGGAGCTGTTGCCATGTCACGGTCCACTTCAGATGACAATCTGAATACTTATGCAGCAGTACCAATAAATTTTAATGGCAGTATTACTGGACTTATGCAGCAGTACCAATGGACTTTAAAGTCAGTACCACTGGACTGGACTTATGTAGCAGTATCACTGGACTGGACTTATGCAGCAGTATCACTGGACTTTAACAGCATTATTACTGGACTTATGCAGCAGTACTAATGGACTTTTTCGGCAGTGTCACTGGACTGGACTAATGCAGCAGTAACAATGGACTTTACCGGCAGTTTTACTGGACTTATGCAGCAGTATCAGTCGACTTTAACAGAAGTATTACTGGACTTATGCAGCAGTACCAATGGACTTCAACGATAGCACAACAGGACTGGACGTATACAGCATTATTACTGGACTTTAACGGAAGTATTACTGGACTTAGATGGCAGTACTACTGGACTGGACTTATGCAGCAGTATCACTGGACTGGACTTATGCTGCAGCACTATCATTAGACTGGACTATACAGCAGAATCACTGGACTGGACTTTACAGCAGTATCACTGGACTGGACTATACAGCACTATTACTGGACTGGAATATACATTACTATCACTGAACTGGACTTTAAGCACTTTCACTGGACTGGTTTATAAGCACTATTACTGGATTGGACTTTAGACACTATCACTGGACTGGTCTATAAGAACTATTAGTGGATTGGACTTTAGGCACTATCACTGAACTGGACTTTAAGCACTATCACTGGACTGGACTATAAGCACTATCACTGGGCTGGTCTATAAGCACTATTACTGGACTGGTCTATAAGCACTATTACTGGATTGGACTTTAGACACTATCACTGGACTGGTCTATAAGAACTATTAGTGGATTGGACTTTAGGCACTATCACTGAACTGGACTTTAAGCACTATCACTGGACTGGACTATAAGCACTATCACTGGACTGGTCTATAAGCACTATTACTGGACTGGTCTATAAGCACTATTACTGGATTGGACTTTAGACACTATCACTGGACTGGTCTATAAGAACTATTAGTGGATTGGACTTTAGGCACTATCACTGAACTGGACTTTAAGCACTATCACTGGACTGGACTATAAGCACTTTCACTGGACTGGTCTATAAGCACTATTACTGGACTGGTCTATAAGCACTATTACTGGATTGGACTTTAGACACTATCACTGGACTGGTCTTTAAGCACTATTACTGGATTGGACTTTAGACACTATCACTAGACTGGACTATAAGCACTTTCTGGACTGAACTTTAAGCACTGTCACTGAAATGGACTTGTCATGTTGCAGTGAGCTTCCATGGCACGATTCCATGCTAATGTGTGCTGCCTAGTGTATCGCTGAATGTAAAGTGAGCTTCCATGGTACGCTTCCATGCTAATGTGTTCTGTCCTGTGTGTTGCTGAATGTACTGTACAGTGCGCTTCCATGATATGCTTCCATGCTAATGTGTTCTACCCTGTGTATTGCTGACTGTACAGTGCGCTTCCGTGGTATGCTTCCATGCTAATGTGTTCTGCCCTCTGTATCGCTAACTGTCCAGAGCAACAAATAAATTGGCAAATCATGAACGATTGTGATGATTTTAATGTCTGGTGTTGATTATTCATATGTTTCATTTGAGTGTGATAATTTGTGATTGATTTATTTAATTAGAATAAATGAATGTGTTAATATATTTAGATTGTGTATGCATTTATCACTGAATATTACTCAGGCAGTCGGAGGAAAGCTAATAGTGCCACAGTTTGTCATTTTGGTCTATATAATTGCATAAATTATATCCCATCCTTTGAATATTTGCTAATCAGGACCCCATGATTTCTCCTCTGCTGCCATCTATAGATAAGTAGTGTGTTGGCTGGCATATCAGGAGGATGTCCATACCATCTGGGTATGTGTTTTACATGAATTGTTTTGTTAACCTCTCACAGAGAAGCTGTTAATTCAAAGCTGTTCTTTTTAGTTTCACTGAGCGCCCGACGGAGGTCCATTGCCAGGATCACATGGAACTCCGAGCATAAGCAGGTGGCTGATGATGTATTAAGGGTGGTGTTGGGCAAATGGGTTCAGGGAGACATTTCAGGATGTTAGAAGTGAACTCCATCCAAAACTCCTCATTAAATCTAGTGGAGAAAAAGCATACGGCTGTATCTACTAAAAGCAACAGTATTTGTAATGATACAGTACCTTGAAGCAGGAATCATGCATTGCACAACATATACAACAGATTAAATATATACAGAAAGCCAGTGAACCAAGGGTAAGCCAGTTTATTACAGTGATGTCATTGAATAGTACGGTCTGTCCGCCAATGACACCTTGGCGGTACACAGTAGTTGGCATCTGCAATGGCCTCTTGAATTTAATGTTTTAATCCAATGACGCTTATGTCTATTTTAACATCAGGGACACCATTATCATCTACACTGCTCATAAAACTAAGAACAGCGGCCAATTGCTAAATTATTCCAAAAACCTCTATGAATGTGGCATTCATTTGTGAGGGTACTTCAAATGCTTACCACAAGATCCTGATGCTTACACAAACAATGCTTTCTACCTAACAGTATGAATAGTTAATTAAGTTAAATAAGGAAAATATTTGCCATAATCACTTTTCTCTGCATTTTCTGTTATTTGCGATCTCAATATGAGTTTTCTGCCATTTGAATCTCAACCTCTTCGCTGTTAAAAGGTTTCTTACCCCTGTGCTGAGTGTAGTTTTGCATTTTGTGTGATGGTTATATTCCAGCATTGGTATCAGTCATTTATTTTCTGGGTGTGGCATGCCGGGCCAACAGAACTCTGACAGGGACGTGAGTGCAACAAAGCTCCTTGCAGGCTCGCTGTGCTCACCATGCTGCGGGTTCGGTGGGATATTAAACCAGCCCGGGAAATTTCTCAAAGCAGCCCTAATGAGGGTGGGATGTCGTGAGGGGGCATGGTCAGACTCAGCCAAAGGGGAGGGGTAACTCCTGCCTATTATATCATTCCCCCCTCTCGGCTGATCTGTTTGTAGATGGATAAACAGATGGATCGAGACTCAGATGGAGGCATAGACGGACAGGCAGGTGGACAGAGCACTATATGGGGGCAAAGAAAGGCCATTGGGGAGGGCATAAACAGACAGGGGAATAGATGGTGGGTGTAGGGATGTGGCATAGATGGTGGGAGGAGCAAAGGCGTATAGACGGCAGGTGGAGAGGGGGAGCATATGTAGCTTATTTTCTGAGAATCCTCTGGGGCATAGATGGATACAGGGATAGATTGGAATACAAAATCAGCCCAGGAAATTTCTGGGTGACATGAGGACACACACAAACATTGCACTGTACACACAATATAAGTCCCAAGCACAATGATAAAAAGAATGCTCATACTGTACAGAGGACCAGTATACAAAACATACATAACTTTAACTCTCCCTCCCCCACAGCCTAACCATACCCTTACTACCCCACAGCCTAAGAGCTTAACCCCCCACCCCCACCCGCAGCCTACTCTCAACCTCTCTAATGCTGGATATTTGTTTTTCTTGGTATTAAGGGGGCTCTTCACACCTGAGTACTGGGCTGATAATTTGCAGATCCTTGCGATTAGGTAATCGCAACTCTTCCAGAATGACATCCTACCCTGTACAAGCCCACCAAATGATTTTTCCAGAGTGTTCAGTCTGTGCGGAACCTACTCTGCCCATGGCCGTCATCAATGGAGTACTGTGGCTACAGCTGTCTTGGGCCCGGCCACTCTGACAGCAAGGAGAGGGCCCTGGCAGCTCATACCGCCCACCCCTATCCGTCCCCGCCCAGTCTGCCTCCGGCACCTGCATCTTCGCTGCCTGACCCGCCAAGTAAACAAATTTGAATTTCTACAGAGTAGGGCCCAGGTCTAAAGTGCAGTGTAAAAATGTATGAGCTACATGCAAAAGCAGCTAGTATTTACTATGCATGCAAAAAAAATACCCCTGGCATTGCAAAATGGGGGGCGATTCAGAGCTGATCACACAAGTCCAAATTCGCTACAATGACCGATGGTGGAGGTTTGCCTATGCATGAATATGCGTATGTGCAAGCCCCCAGAGCAAACGCCTTTTGAAAGTTTACAATCACTGGGGCATTCAGGTCTGAATCAGGCCCATGGTATGTTCAGATACAAAATAAAGTTTTTTTCTTTTATTTTGGTTGGAGCTAACTTTAGTATTTGTCCCATTGTGACGTGGAAGCTGAAGGATCCTTGGCATTTCTGTGCCAGTTACTGTTCTGCAATTAATTTCTCCATAATAGAACCATTTAATGCATAATTCATTAGCAGAGAATGAATGAAAAATGTTCAGCATGAAAGGACTGAAATGATAGCTGTAAATGTGGCGCGATTAGCTGTCTGGCAGGATTTGCCATCTAGTCACTGCCAGTCACCCTGGTGCTCAGCAGAGTGTAAGTATCACAGGAAATGCTGCCGCCGATATGTGTTGGTTTATCTTCGATGAGTGCAGAAGGGCGTGACAAAAATATTAACCACGCAGGACAAAATATTCTGGTAATTGATCTTAAAATACATGTTGCCCTGCATAAGATAGCAATACATTCTAAAATCTAAATCACAATATGCATATACATTTGTAGAATGTTCCAGTCGCCAATGGCTAAATGCTGCAGCATGTCAGTTATTGTGACACTAAGGGCAGTATTCAATGAGAAAGTTCTCCGTGCATGGAGAGCGTTTTATTTCGCTCTCCATGCACTCTCCGTGTTTTAGCGGAGATTCTCCCTGTTCCGGAGCCTCCTGCTCCCACTATTCAATGTATTTAAGACTCGCCGCCACTCGCGGCGAGTCTTAACCCCTGCAGCGGACGAGTGTCCGCAGCAGGGAGCTTTCAGGGAGCCAGGGGACGGAAGCAGCCAGAGAGATTAAAGTCTCCCTGGCTGCTCCAGAGGAATGTGGAGGGGAGGTGGGCTCCCCTGGACCCAGGCAGCACAGGCTGCCCCCCCCCCTATAGCCAGCGGGGGACCCAGTATTCACTGCACCCGATCGTGCATATTAACGATCGGGTGCAGTGAATATATGAATATCTAATGAGCGGCTCCAGCGCTCCGGCCCCCTGCTGGCTGCACTGTGTAAAAAAAAAATATATATATATATTTTTTTTAATTAAATATATATTCATGTGCTATAAGCACATGAATAAAAATAACATGCCCCTTCACAGAAAAAAAAAAACCTGATTTTTTGACACAAAAAAAAAAAAAAAAACTTTTGGTTTAAAAGTTCACATTCCAGATCTCCATCAAAAGATGGAGAATTTCTACACGGAGAGAGACGGAGAAAATCACTTAGAAAGACGGAGAATATTTCACATTGAATAGGGTTGCTCGCTTTTGGAGAGCAAAATGCTCCGTCCAAGGCGAACAAAGCACAAATTCTCCATAAAACACGGAGAATTTTTCTCATTGAATACTGCCCTAAGAGGTGAATGTGGTTGAATTGGTAAGCTGCGAAGCTCGCAGCTTACTGAGTCCTTGTAACGCCCCGGAGAATGCAAGCCCCACCGCCGCCGTTTCCCCTTGCAACCGTGCAAGAGGATGTGTCACAAAGACACATCCCCTCACATGTGCCCGCAGCTGGAGAAATCATTCGATGGTCGCCGTTGGTTTTTACACCTGCGCAGAAATGCACAAGCGCAAACACCGGCCGATTCTGTGAGTGAAGCAGAATCGGCCCCTAAGTGGGACCTGTGAGTGACCTCGCAGGACCCTTCCTGCCCATGCACAGATCTCCCACCTTTGGTTTTGTATGTATCGAGTTTCAGACAGAGGGCCTGAAAACAAATGTGAATGTAGCCCTACGAAATCTGGATGCCAGAGCACAGTGCGACTTAGATGCATGTACAGAAGGAAACAGTTGCCTCAAACATTGTCACAGTATCCAACTCAAAATCACATCCATAATGTACCGGAATGCCAACAGCTTAGGTTGAATACAAACTGGCCTAGCCATTCCCACATAGCACATCATTTACAGATTAGAATGCACTAGGTGGCTGAGCCTGAGCTGAATGTGCTGCTGCTGCTGCTGTTATAATGATAATGATCTGGTTGGATTCAGGAATAGAGCTTAATTTCCTGCATGTCACCATTTTGAAAAATGGTGACAATGCTCTGATACTGATCACATGCACCTAGGAAATGTAAATACAGGTAGTGTGTGTCAATCATCTGACATTCTCGCACATTATATTTTACATAAATCCAGTATCTGACAACAGTGTTTCAGCCTTAGTTACTGCATGGAAAAAGCTGTATCAGTTATTACTAAATTGAGTATTTAAAATATACGTGGATCTAGCAAGTGATAATGTTCCTTTCATATACAGTAATGAACACATCAGGAATTCCTGTATACTAACTCACTTTTATCTGTGCAGGAAATCCATTGAGAAGGGGTGTGTAAGGTGAGAGGCGTGGAGGTCTCCACACGTGAACTGCATCATGGTGGTCCTGCCCACTGCTGTACAATGCACTTAATTGTAGCATTGTACTGAGCATTCAGGCACAATCCCTGGTGTGAATGGGTTCAGTGTGTGTGGTATATAGACCATATGCACTAAGCTTCAGAAGTGATAAAATGAAAAGTGATAAACAGCCAGCCAATCAGCTACTAACTGCCATGTTACAGGCTGGGTTTGATAAATGTCAGGCAGGAGCTGATTGGTTGGTTATCACTCTCCATGTTATCACTTTTGAAGCTTAGCGCATCTGGCCCTAGATATTAGTTATCTGTGTGTGATTCTGTCACTCCTTTATTCATCCATAAAAATAGTGCCAAGTAGAGACTGCATTAACTATGTACACATAAACTTACTGTACTTTGGCTTTATTAGTGGAGACCAGAGGTTCCCAGTGAGAAACGCTCATTTAATGGGAAATGAAAAAGATCTAGCGATGATGATAAAGAAGAAAGTGAGTACAAATATACGATTAATATATCGTAACAATCAAAGTGCAGAAACAATGATTGTACAGCGGGTTCATACTGCAATCGGAATCCCCCAGAAAATGCGGGAGGTTAGGGGGTGGGGTAGGGTTAATTTGCAGAAACAAAAATAATGGGGAGGGGGAAGGGGTTAAGTCTGCACAAGTAGTCTAGTAAGAATGAATGTATATATATATATATATGCAGAAATGAAAATACAGAGTGCGCTGTAGACAATTGACACAAATATTGAACTGAAATAATTTTTAATAAAAAAATGCTCTATAGGTATTACATTATGCAAAATAAAAAAATGTCATAAATTTTCATCAAATGATCAAATTTGTTTTCCAATGATATAGCGGTCACAACGCGTTTTGTCAGACGAGTGACTTCATCAGGGGCATTGGAAACGTTGTGTTTATGATGCAGAATTGTGCATATATTCAAAGGTGTCTCATATAAGCTGCAATATTTAAGACCTGCAATCCCAAATGGTAGAATCCATAATAATTTTTTGAATCACTGATGTATCGATAATACGCTAATTGTTGAACTGGAAATAGTGAAATTTAATCACTGTCATCAGTCAGATAGGGAATCTTTATTTGCCCCAAGTTTGGTGAATTATAGGCTCTACCAATGAAATCATATATGGATCTCATATATCAGGATGTGTACCTCTTGAAGTCCAAACACAGAGTCGTTTCTCCATAGCAACCAATCAGAATCTACTTCTAATATATTTGGCACCTTTTAGAAGATAATAGATAGAATCTGTTTGGTTGCCCATAGCAACATCCCATCTTCAACAGAACTCCCATCTTAGTAAATAAACCCCTTAGTGTGGCTTGACGGCGGTGGATGGGAAAGCTGAGCAGTAGAAAATGCCAAGATTAGTTGTGACATGGCAGTATGGCCTCTCTATAAAGTAGCTTCTTTGGATTGCAGTAACATACTTCTAATGTATGGATGCATGTACGTGAGCACCATCCTAAAGGCCCACATACACTTTTGGGCTGTTTGCACCCAATTCTGATAAATCAGGTCGAGAGATGGGGTGAAATCAGACAAAATTGCATGTGTCCTATCGGTTGCGCGGCCCGGTGCGCATCGGACAAGATTCGTAGGTCGTACCTACTTGCACCTCTGACCTCCAACTTGGACCCTCTCCTGGTGGCGGGGAACAGGGTCACATGCTTGGGATAGGCATATGAATATCCTTACAAAGAAATAAGGATCAAAAAGGGTTGAGATTACCTGAAGGATAAAAAAAGGGGCAGACTTGATGGGCCAAATGGTTCTTATCTGCTGTCAAAGTCTATGTTTCTATGCAATACATCACATGCAAAAGGAGGGATCGGATGATAATACACTGTTGTGAGAATTTGAAGTAGGGTATGGCCAATTTAACAGAGGAGCATCTGTCTGGATTACAGCATCCATTAAGCTGAAGTGATTCTAGCAAGCCTTAATAAAAGACTGAGTTTGCCCTGGAAAAATTAAATACCAAGAGCGTCCATTACTATAACGCTGAAAATCATCCTATTATTCTAACAAAAAAAGTATCTAATAGAGACTGTGGGGTACCTCAGGGATCTGTACTTGGACCGGTGCTTTTTAATATCTTTATTGGTAATATTGCAAATGGAATTGAGGGTAAAATGTGCCTTTTTACAGATGACACAAAGGTATGCAACAGGGTAGACACACCAGGAGGGGTAAAACAAATGATTGATGATCTAGGTAGATTAGAGGAATGGTCAAGAGCAAAGCAACTACAGTTTAATGCCAAAAAATGCAAAATCATGCACTTGGGTCTCAAATATCCAAAGACTAAATATAGTATAAATGGCACTATAATGGAAACTACTGAGGAAGAGAGGGATCTAGGTGTCACTATTTCAGGGGACATAAAGGCAGGTAGGCAATGTAACAAAGCAATGAAGAAGGCAAGTCAGATGCTTGGTTGCATAGGGAGAGGTATCAGCAGTAGAAAGAAAGAAGTAATAATGCCACTGTATAGGTCATTGGTATGATCTCATCTAGAGTACTGTGTTCAGTTCCGGAGGCCATATCTACAGAAGGATATAAATACATTAGAGACTGTACAAAGAAGAGCAACTAAAATGGTGCATGGCCTACATCACAAAACGTACCAGGAAAGACTAAAATATATTAATATGTATAGTTTAGAGCAGAGAAGGGAAAGGGGGGACAGGATAGAAACTTTCAAATATATCAAGGGCTTTAACAAGTTACATGTGGGAGACATTCTTCACAGGAAGAGGAGCAGCAGAACAAGAGGACATGCACTGACACTAGAGAGAGGAAGATTCAGGGGAAATGTGAGGAAGAATTGGTACTTATGTAGTATCTGGGCGTCCGATTTAGAAATCGGATCGGATCGCATCGCATCGCACCGCATGCGACCAAATCGTATGCGATGCGATGGTCAAGATTTTTCCAAAGGATTCAATGTTAAAATGGTCTGAGTCCATTTTAACATAGAATTCTATGGGAAAAAGGGGTCCTTTTCCTTTCCCCACTATCCAAGTGGGCATGGAGTTGGATATAAACCTGTGGCGAGCGTAGCGAGCCACCGAGCCCGAAGCGTGGCGAGCGTAGCGAGCCCCGCGAGGGTACACAGAATACTTTTTAAGAAATATGCGGCCCCTCGCGGGGCTCGCTTCGCTCGCCACGCTTCGGGCTCGGTGGCTCGCTGCGCTCGCCACGCTATATAAAATCAACTCTATGCCCTCTTGGATAGTGGGGAAATGAACAAGACCTTCTTAACATTGAATCCTATGCAAAATCGCATCGCATCGCATCTGATTGTATGCCTTAAGGTAAGGCATACAATCACAAAATCGGCAGCCCAGATACTACATAAGTACCGAAGAATTACTTCACAGAAAGAGTAGTAGATAAGTGGAATTGCCTCCCATCAGAGGTGGTAGAGGCAAATACAGTAGTACAATTTAAACATGCTTGGGATATGCATATTGATATCCTTACAAAAAAATAAGGATCCCATATGGTTTGATGCAACATGTTTAAAAAAGGGGCAGACTAGATGGGCCAAGTGGTTCTTATCTGCCGTCAAAATCTATGTTTCTATGACTTGTTAAACTTCATATACTCCATACAAGGTGTGCTGGCATTGTAAAAATGGTGTGACAGTTACAGAACTGCAGCCACAGAATTCAGCTTTATGTTTTCATGGTAAACTGGAATCAGTGACTCTTTAGTACATATGTGGGCACTGACCTTCACATTGAGATAATTTAATGTATTACGCCTTCAAAGAATAGAAATGTGCCCAAAAATCCCACAATTATTTTACATTGATAAAATAGTATAATACAACATTGCATCATCTTAGAGAATACCAGATGTGCTCTTTGCTCTGTTTGTAGTTATGTATATATATATATATATATATATATATATATATATATATATATATATATATATATATATATATATATATATAAAGACTACCTCTGAATTCTCATATGACATAATGTCAATGGACAGAGCTGCACTGGGTCTCACACCTGTCAGCTTGAATGCAGCTGTCACACCTACTGTACATTCAATTAGTATGCTCTGTACAGGAGCTATACAAGCATTCTGCACAGTGCGCTGCTAGCTGAGAATGAGCATGACACCAGGTTCAGCAAAATGTTCTCCAGTAAGTATATAACTGTAATAAGAAAAAAGAGCCAAGAAATAACCCAGTGGCAGGTTCATGACTTACCTGGGTGCATAAAAAAATTGAAAAATGCTAAAAGCAATATACTGTACAGTATGGTGGACGGTTATTATTGCTACTGTAGGTTTCACTGAGAAAAAAAAAATCATTTGATGATAAAATATCTCTGGGATGGCTGAGTGACCCCAGAATTACTGCTCTGGAGGGGTAAGGGTTAACTTTTAATGTTTCATCAGTCTGGCCTCAGGCAGTAAGTGCATGTATGATATATCTAGCATTTTATTATTGGTTTTCTTATGCCAATCTGAGAACATGTGAAACCTGACAAATTATCAATAGCAGGTGTTACCACTGACAATACACCCGGGATATATAGGGTAAAGCCATAGGGAATTTTACTTTTTGATACTCTTCTACTGTATATTATGACTGACAGAAAAGATGTAGATTCAACAAGTTATTAATAATATAAAGCACTTACAGGAAAGTGACTAGATGTAAACTGCTGAGTTGCCACCGTCCGAACTAGGGACACCTAGATAACACCAATGAGCCATGATTCAAAGTAAGTGTAAATAGCATCCATATCATGCTACTATGGGGGAAATGTACCAATATGAAAAACCTAGTTTTTCGTATTCGTATTTTCCCTACGGTTGCATACGACTGTTTAAGTCGTATGCAAACTCGTGTTCCGGAGGGGGATTTACAAAGCAGTCAGATACGACTGCTTTGTAACCCTCCGATGGTGTAATGATTCGTATTAGCGGCCGTATATACGGCTGCTAATACGAATTATTTCTAGCAGTCTGCACGGATCAGTCAGATCCGTGCAGGCTGCATGGTGTAAAAAAAAAATAGAAAAATAAATAAATAAAAAAAAAACCGGCGTGGGGTCCCCCCCACAACCATAACCAGCACCAGGCTGAAGGAGCCGGGGCCGGTAATTAAAAATCAGGGAACCCGACAAATAGGGGTTCCCCGATTTTTAACAACCAGCCCCAGGCTCCTGCTCTGGGGCTGGTTCCCAAAATACGGGGGACAAAATGACTAGGGGTCCCCCGTATTTCAAGAACCAGCCCCAGGCAAAACCAGCCAGCGGGTAATGCCACAGCCGGGGGGAGACTTTTTATGTAAGTCCCCCCGGCCAAAGCATTCATCCCTACTGACCAGTCAGCCTGGCCAGGGGCCCTGGGGGAGTGGGGACCCCCCCAATAAAGGGGTCCCCCCACTCCAGGACTTACCTGACCAGGCTGAAGCCTGGTGCTGTCCTCGATGCCCCTGGGCGGTGGGCATCGAGCTGATAAATGGTGTAAAAAAAATAGATAAACTATTGTTTTTTACTGTGGCACTACAAGTGCCAGCAAGCCTCCCCAGCAAGCTGGGACTTGGAGAACCACAAGTCCCAGCCTGCTGGGCATTAAAGGGCCCGCTGGCACTTGTAGTTCTACAGTTAAAAAAATAGTGCACAAAACACACTGACACACTTTTAAAATAAAACTTTATTACACACAAAGCCCACACATACTAATACTTACCTATCTTCTTCCCATAGGTCGCCCTGATGTCCTGTGTCGTCGTCTTCTGGTCCTGTGTCGTCTTCTTCGTCCATGTCGACCGTCGCTGTCGCCGTCCGGATCCGACGAAATCCATGGAGGAAGCTGTGGAAGGAAACCATACTCACCTGTCCCAGCGCGACGTAGTCCAGGTAAGGGTCTTTGCAAAAAAACAAAACGAGCACCCGAATCCAGCCGGACACGACGGAGACGCACGGTGTTTACATCGTGCGGCTCCGCCTCCCGAATGCCGCTATTGGCCGCCTTGCGGCCTAGCGGCTCCTGATTGGCCGCTAGGCCGCAAGGCGGCCAATAGCGGCATTCGGGGGCGGAGCCGCACGATGTAAACAAACACACGTGCGTCTCCGTCGTGTCCGCTTGGTTTCGGGTGCTCGTTTTGTTTTTTTGCAAAGACCCTTACCTGGACTACGTCGCGCTGGGACAGGTGAGTATGGTTTCCTTCCACAGCTTCCTCCATGGATTTCGTCGGATCCGGACGGCGACAGCGACGGTCGACATGGACGAAGAAGACGACACAGGACCAGAAGACGACGACACAGGACATCAGGGCGACCTATGGGAAGAAGATAGGTAAGTATTAGTATGTGTGGGCTTTGTGTGTAATAAAGTTTTATTTTAAAAGTGTGTCAGTGTGTTTTGTGCACTATTTTTTTAACTGTAGAACTACAAGTGCCAGCGGGCCCTTTAATGCCCAGCAGGCTGGGACTTGTGGTTCTCCAAGTCCCAGCTTGCTGGGGAGGCTTGCTGGCACTTGTAGTGCCACAGTAAAAAACAATAGTTTATCTATTTTTTTTACACCATTTATCAGCTCGATGCCCACCGCCCAGGGGCATCGAGGACAGCACCAGGCTTCAGCCTGGTCAGGTAAGTCCTGGAGTGGGGGGACCCCTTTATTGGGGGGGTCCCCACTCCCCCAGGGCCCCTGGCCAGGCTGACTGGTCAGTAGGGATGAATGCTTTGGCCGGGGGGACTTACATAAAAAGTCTCCCCCCGGCTGTGGCATTACCCGCTGGCTGGTTTTGCCTGGGGCTGGTTCTTGAAATACGGGGGACCCCTACTCATTTTGTCCCCCGTATTTTGGGAACCAGCCCCGGACCTGGAGCCTGGGGCTTGTTGTTAAAAATCGGGGAACCCCTATTTGTCGGGTTCCCTGATTTTTAATTACCGGCCCCGGCTCCTTCAGCCTGGTGCTGGTTTCGGCTGTGGGGGGGACCCCACGCCGTTTTTTTTTTTAATTTATTTATTTTTTCTATTTTTTTACACTGCAGCCTGCACGGATCTGACTGATCCGTGCAGGCTAAAACGCAAATAGAACAGGAAAATGGTGTTCTATTTTCCTGTCGTATTTGCGTGGGTGTTTTACACCACTTAGCAGCCGTATTATCAGTACGGCTGCTTAGTACATCAGGAACCACCATTCTTTGAATGGTGATTTCTGTCGTATTCTATCGATGGTGTAGACATTCGTATTTGTAAATACAAATACGAATGTTCCATCTTTAGGACTACGAATTGTTGTATTTTTGGGATTGTAAATCCCGAAAATACAAATTCGTAAAAAAAAGGTGTATTTCTCCCTACGAATACACCTTTTTTCTACGAATCCATTTTGGTACATTTCCCCCTATATGTCATGATTTCTATTATCCATCCTTTTATCTTGTAACCATCCTTTATTCCTTCCAGTTTCTCCATTTGCACTGAAACAGAAAATCCTAACCCATATGATATTCAAAATACGTATGATCATCAGGTGTAATTTATCGGCAAATTCTGCTGCCCTGATTATATAGAAGCAGCTTTCAAAAATAGTAAGTTTACCAGATTCCCTTATATCTAGTCCTGATGGGATGTATCACATGCTTTTTGAAGCATAAGACAAATCACATCATTCTAGGGGAATGACCAACCATTGCTAGGTAATAATAACTAGGGGCCTAATTTTGGTTCATTCTTTCTGACAAAATCCTTCTTAGATGGGCAAAACCATGTGCACTGCAGGTGGGGCAGATGTAACATGTGCAGAGAGAATTAGATTTGGGTGGGGTTTTACTTCAAAGTGAGATCTATATTGCAGTGTAAAAATAAAGCAGTCAGTATTTTCCCTGCACAGAAACAAAATTACTCACCCAAATCTAATTCTCTCTGCACATGTTACATCTGCCCCCCCCCCCCCCCCCTGCAGTGCACATGGTTTTGTCCATCTAAGAAGGATTTTGTCAGAAAGAATGAACCAAAATAAGGCCCTAAATGAGGAAGCTGGGGCAATTACAGTGTTTGATTGCAGGTCTGGACGGAAGTACTGGAAATTGCTGTAGTGTCAAACAGAACTACTGCTTTTTGCTATCATTTATCGCATTGATTTGAACAAATTTTTATAATAAATGATGCCACCTTTTGTATCTAATTGGAAAATATATCAGTTTGATCCGGATTTATCCTATTACTCTTATTATGCCACTATGTTATGAATTGCTGTATAGAGTATTTGTTATTTATATTAGCCCCCTCTCCATTGTAGCTTACAGTCTAAATTCCCTAACACACAAACACAGTACTTGCCAACTCTACCTGAATGTCTTGGAGACTCCCTGAAATGATGGTAATCTCCATCATTCCCCTCAAGATCCAGTGATGATGCCATCACTCTTACATATTTTTCCCACTCTTTCTTCCATGGTGCGGTAAGAGGTGGGCTCTTACCGCACCATGGAAGAAAGAGTGGGAAAAATATGGATATGTGCTATAAGAGCCACTGCTCTCCATCACGCAGATTCACAGTTACCTGCCTTTAGTCTCTCCTCTATGGGAAGCCCAGAGACGCTATTTGCACTGTCTGATTCATGAGTCCAATAAGAGGTCAGGGCATAATGATGTGAATTCATAATCATTAAGCCCCTCCCCTCCACACGGTCCTGCAACTCTCTGTAAAACCTCATCCCGCACACTTCATTAGAATGTGGGTGGGATGTGGGAGAGCTGCTCACTCTTTAATGGGTACCCGAAAAAATGGGTCATCCGCCACTTTCAGGGGATTAAACAACTATGTACTGATGGCTACATGAGTGCTATAATTAAACTGCCTTTGGGCTAATTTACAGCTCATTTTATGGCATACCTCTATGTGGGGAGGTGTTACTTTCAAAATCTCAAAATGCTTTTTGAAATGTAAGCAATACAGAGATGCCAGCTGGATGCGCACAGAATCTATTCACTTTCACTAGAGAGCTTAGAGGAGGCACGCCCCCAACAGTGACTCCGCTGGTCTGGCCTACCCGCATTGGTAATGTTGCCAGCCGGGCTCGTCCACATTGGTGGCCGCCGCACTCATGTTGCCTCCTTTCCCCCTGCGCCCTGCCCTGATACTAGTTTTATTATTACTACTGCTGCATGTATATACATGAGATGTTTTTATATATAAAGAAACACAGAAGGCTGATTAAGCCTGAAGTGACATAAACCACTGAGGGGTTCTCACAGGGTACACTCTGCTGTTGGTCAGATGTTATTCTAATGAGGATGGGCACAAGGCCTATCAGAGCAGGGGGGGGTTTAGACAGGGTAGGAATGATCACGAGTTAGAGTGATCACCCTCTGTCCAAGAAGCTGGTGAACAGGCAAGACCTCCAGTGCAGGGCAGGGGTAGCGCCCGTGGTGCTTGTAGGCGCGGGTGCGGGCTGGGCACCCGCCGCCCGTCACGTAGTACAAATAGTCCGGCGGCGGGCAGGTCAGGTACCCGCCAGGCGGGGCCTGATTCAGGCCTGGCTGCGCCTGTAGCCGCCCTCAATAATCGTTTGTACAGTGATATGGTGAGGGGAAGGGGGCAGATTATGGCCTCAGGGGGAAGGGGGCGCCCTTCCAGCATTCCCAGGCTGGCCAGTAGGCTGGCTCAGCCTGCTGGGAGGGATAATCAGCCCCCTGTGCACCCATCTGGAATTCCCAGGCTGGCCAGCAATCTGGCAAGGGAGAGGGGGGCCATGTCAGGGGAGGTGCAGGCCTCAGGGCACCCTGCTGTAGTTGTCCCCGCTGCCACCCCCACCCATACTGGGAGGTTGGCAGCATTGGCCCCTTTACGCCTTGCTAGGCGTCGTCTATTACAGAGGTCCAGACGGACCCCCAGCGTACCGCGGGGAGTGAGTCTTCATTGGTCCCCACTGTAGGGCCCCCCGCCTGTAGTTCAGGTGGCCCTGGGTCCCCAAACACCCATAGCGGGGGAGGGTGTTCAGCATTTCATGGCCCTGCTGTCTTCCTTTATGGGGCAGGCTCCCAATTTGGCGTATTCCGCCACTGCATCCACCCCTTCCCCAGCCGTTTTGCCCGGGGTGGCGGCCCTTTCATTGGCAATGTCCGTTGTGGCCCCCCTCCGAGTGCTTCCACGTCTTCAGCAGCGGCTGTCAGGCCATCCGCCCCGGAGGTTATTGCCCACGGTGGACCTTTGGAGATGAGCATTGTGCCTCGAGACGGCACCTCAGGTGGGTCACGCAAAAAGGGCATGCGGTGCAGGCGTAGGGACTCCCGTACTTCCTCCTCCACCGGACGTTCGGACTCCGCCACGTCCAGAGAAGAGGGAGGATGAAAATCACTTAGACTACAGCGTCGCCATGGGCGACGTCGACGCCATTCCAGCTCCAGTGGTAGCTCGGGTTCCCCCCTTTACCCTAGGGGACAGGTGGTGCACTGCGAGAACACTGCAGTGCTTAGGGGTCTGAGATGCAGCGTGCAGGAGCGAATTAGGGACTGAAAATATGTTAGCTTTTTTAAAATGACAGCCCAGGACGAGAAGGATTACCGTGCAGCGACACGAAAAGGGGTGAAGAGGCCTTCTGCACCTACCACCGGTGGCAATCGGGCCTTTTCATGTTCGCCGCCTGTTACCTGGAAACAAGGCCCCAGGAACACATGAATATGGTGCGATACATGCACATGATTAATGCTATGTTCCTTACCGATGGGGATTCGTCATGGCGCTCCTATGATGAGAGTTTCAGGCGTAAGCAGTCGGGGCTGGCAATCATGAACTTTTGTTGCAAAGATGTAGAGATATGGATGGGCCCCAAGCCAGCGGCTTCTCCGGCCGCCGCACCCGCCCCTCCAAAAAAGGCCCCGGCGCCCTTTCAAGCGGGAGGGGGGGCGGGGGGATCCTCCACTGGTCGATGCTATGCATACAATGGAGCAGGCTGTTCCCTGGGTGCGCAACTGTGGAAGTCTAGGTACACACACGCCATTTTGTGATAGTATGGCCGCCATTTTGGTTCGCAGAGTTGCGCAAATAAAGTTTCCATACCCGAGTATGTGTGACAATGTGGACCAGAAGAGTAGACATACTATCACACATAAATTCATAATAACACACTTACACGAAAGGAAATATAGTTAAAAGGTTTAGAACGCCACACATAGCTTAGTTAGCCCTGCACACATCTGTCTGTATCGTGTTTAGTATCGTTCCGCTCAGCTCATCATGCAAAGTATTCCGGTCATTGCGAATATTTCGCAATGTACACTGTCCGATAGTTATGGACAAAATCCATATTCCAGAGACAGTTTCTGTTGTAAGTAGTTAACAAAGGAAACTAGCTCAAACCGGTTCTTATCCTTGCTGACGCCGAAACCACCAAACAAAGGACTCTTAAAGTTCCCTCCCCTGCACCTGGTCAGACCAGGTACAGCGTCTAACCTCCAATCACAGTGGACCGGACATATGATCTCTGGCCAATGAGAATGGCCTTTTGACCTCCCCCTTCTGACCCTATAAGATATGCGACCCAGAGCAGCCAGGGTCTCTTCGGCACAACTACTTTCCCTGGACCTTCCTACCGGACTATCGCTCATTCCTGAACGATAGTGAGCTCTGACCGGACTGCTTTTCACATACTAGATGACCACGGTAAACGGTTGCATTTTCACGGTATTTATTCTTAAAGTATTGTTGGCTGATTGTGTCTTGTATTTGTATTCTTTCCCCTTAGCAGAGTTTGTTTAGTATTCATTGTTATTGTATTGTATCACTTGTTATACCTGTTTATTCTTATTTCTGTAACCCCCTTTTGTCCATTAGGGACTTTAATACAATCTTTTTACGGAGTTCTAACCTCCTTACTTCTATTCAGTGGTCGTGTCTAGTTATTCGCATAATAGCGATAAGGTACATTAAGGACTCTGTCCTTACATTACGGACTCTGTCCTTTAAGGTATATTCGCACAATTGGAGACAAAGTCCTGCGAAAGGATCTCTTATTAAGGTATCGGTTCTTGGTGTATAACATACAATAGACTGTACGCTGCGCTGCGCTACGTTTTGTTCGCACGCAGTTAGGTATAAAGGGTACGTTGGTTGCGGACTTATTACGTAACCAACGCTTTTCACTTATCGTCACTCTGGTTATATTTTAATCACCATTAACAATTGGGGTGCTCGCCCGGTCGTTTCACAGTCCGGAACTCAGTACCAGGCGTGCGACTCGACCTATACCAGCAAAAGGGTGGAAGTATTTATTTGTTTCCATTGCTGGATAGGCCGAGTCCGCGGCGGTGCGGGGTTCGGGAAGTGCTAGCGCTGAACCCGGAGTACAATAAGTGAAAGCCACATGTTTTAAAGCATATCATACCTAAGTGTTTAGTAAACTGTACTTCTGCCTGCCACAAGTAGTTTAACGGGGTATAGTGTCTTGGGCTGCTTGTTTATTATAGTATATGTACCACGTGCGATAAGGTTCGCACACGTGGAATCTGTGTTTATTATAGTACATAGAGGATCCCCTCTGTGCAAAACTATAATTGTTTATTGTTAGCTACCGCAAAAACAGGGACTCCGACACGTGGCGACAAGTCCTGGGCCTTTTGCAGTAACGTAAAGCGTCTATTGTGTATTACGCAAGGTGCGCGCGCACGTGCCCACATCGGGAAAGTTTCGCATCTTTGTACGTGGTTTACGGATTAAGTGCGGGATTTATTTCGCGTCTTGATACGTAACTCTCGGACAGAGTTAAGGGATTTATTCCACATTTAGGCGCAATTACTGCGTATAGCGAAACCCGAGCGCAACCTTGCAAATACACTATAGAACACGTGGGTGGCCGATTCATCGGCGGCCTGTGAACAAGCGCACGTACACACGTGGCTGTTCATTGGTACTGCACACGCAGCACACATAGGAAGAAGTGAACAGTATTTAAACCACTAGCTTTATTTAAACAGTATAGTAATATACTGCGAATGAAGCGGTGATTTAAGAAAAGAAAATAAGGTTTTCTTTTTGTTCATTTTCTCATAAGCAAGCAACTCAAGCATTATTTTAATAGATTCCTATAGCTTATTATAAGGGATTTATACCTGCATAAGAATCTAGTGAAAAGCTACCGGCCTGGGAAAAATTTTCTGTACAGAAATATTTCAAAAATAAGCATAAGACCTAGGTGTAAATAGCGCCCAGTGTGAAAAAGAACTGAGGCGGACGGGTGTGGGACGGACACAACCCAAGCGCAGTGTAATAGGACAGGTCCAGTTAGGACAGGGTGTACGTGCCGACGTACACATAGGAACTGCCCCTTCAGTGGAATTAATTCCGCTAGGAGGGTACAAGAAGATATATCGGAACGCACTTGTTTCCGATTAGCTACTTTAGAAATCCGATTTTTGGGGGTATAGGAAAACAAGTTTGTTATACCCTGGAAAAATTGTGCCGCATCAAGCAAGTTGGCTAGAAGTTCGCTGCTAGTTGAGAGCTTGGTGATTGAGTATAATACCTCGTATCCTTCGCACCTGCTTGACTGTGGGATGTTCTAGGAAGCTGTAGAAGTGAGTGTTTGGGGAGCTCTCAGATAAGTAATAACCCACCGATATCTATTAAGCTGTGAACGTTTATTCCTGTAACTATGGGTAATAACGGGTCACGCTGTGATAACGTGCATGTTAGGGAGGAAGCAAGCCAGCCAAAAGGATCGGCTGCTTTTATTATGTGCAAGAAGCACGGTGAACTCGCAGTTGTTTACCAAAATAAATGGAGAAAAATGACACAAGGCAGCAAGTTAGAATTTCCCAGTGTTGGTAGCTTCGATCCAGAAATCTTATCGGCAGTAAAAGATGAAATATGCCTACTCTCCAGTCGTAAGGAGAGAGTGAAGCATATAAATATTCTTAAATTGTGGCAGAAGGAAGGACAGGAACAATGGGGAGCCAGAGGTCTGGCAATACCTGATGCAATCAGCCACAATAAAAATGCAAATGCAACCGCTGCCACACTAGAATCAGCTCCCCCACCCCCATATGTGCCGAAGGGGTTAATGTCTCATAAGAAAGACCTAAGTAATAATGTACCTGTTACTAACTTGTACCCTGTTTTATCCCCTTACAAGGAAACCCGAGAGGAAAACGAGCAGCTGTTGGCACTGGCCGTCTCTCATGCAATTAATATGATTGAGGGAAAAGCTCAACCCGCTGTTGAGGCCCCAGCACAGGAGGAGGAGACGGCTGATGCCAACAGCATAGTATTGGACTCAGGTAATGATGCACCACACAGCACAGACACAAATGACTCCCAAGCAGGTCCCAGTAATGCGAATGTGGTACAAACATACCCTGTACGCACACTGGAGGTTCCCTATGGTAAGGCAGACAGAGAGGGTGTGATACCTACCAGAAAGATGACCATGCTAAACCCATGGACACGGTTAGAGCTGCGGTCCATCATTACAGATTTCCCTGATCCTAGGAAAGATCTGGCAGTGTGCCGGAAATTTGTAAGGGATCTAGGAAACTCTGATGAGCCCACCAACAAGGATTGGAGAATCATGTTGAGGGCCTGTCTCCCCACTCACATTGACATCCCGAAATTCATTCAGGATAGTGGATTGAAAGTGGACAAGGAGATAAATGATGAGATCAACCAGGAGAATATACGCCTGATTAACTTACAGTTGGGAGTATATTTTCCTGCGGCAGTAGAATATAGCAAGATTTTCACCATCAAACAGAAAGATGGCGAAACTGCTGCTGATTATTTTACAAAAGCCTTACTGGAGGTATCAAAGTACACTGGTGTCTCCGAGCCTAAGGACGACCCCCACCTGAGGGAGATGATTGTCTCTGTGCTGGTGGAAGGGCTTAGGGAAAACCTGAGAGCCAGAGTCCAAACCTCTTTCCCAAATTGGCGTGGAATGACAGTGGATGTCCTACGGGAATCTGCTGTGGACCACGACCGCAACATTAAGAAGCACAGGGAACTGCAAACTGACAAACTGATGATGGTTAGCATCCAAGCCCTTACTAATGCCCCAAACAAAGCTGCATACCAACAACGAAACACCAGGGAAACAGGTAGAAAGCCAATTATCTGTTACAACTGCAATAAGGAGGGACACATTGCAGCTCAGTGTAGGTTCGGAAACCACAGGAGTTATCAGACACATAAGCGAGAATGGGAATCTCACAAAGGTGAGACACGGAGATACCCAGCACCTAGACAATGGGAGGAGACAGACAGGTCACGCAACATGCCTCCTCCCCATCTGATGGCTGACACTGTGCTAAGGGCAACCCAGGTCAGACCATAGGAAACAGGTCATACCTGTATCCTACAGCCAGTTAGACTAACACAACACCTTGGAGAGGAACCTCAGGTGAAGGTTAATATAGCTGGAGTAAGACAAACCTTTTTGGTTGATACAGGGGCGGCCAGATCTGTTCTCAACACTCCTCTTCACTTGGGTTTCACTAACCAATCAGTAGCAGCAATTGGGGTAACAGGAAAAATACAACATTACCCACTGACAAAACCAGCGGAGGTTACAATCGGGCCTCTGCATACCAAACACTCTTTTCTGTTGGCTGCAGCGGCCCCGACTAACCTCCTGGGTAGAGATTTACTATGCAAAATGGGATGTGTCATCTATTGCACCCCCGATGGGGTATTTCTGGACACTCCTAGAAATCTTACACAAGAAGTGCAAGATATGCTGGATAGTCCTCAGAGGCTAATGTTGTGTTCCACTGTTGTAGAATCAAATCCATCTAGGGTAGCTGAAATTACAGCACAAATACCGAGTTCCCTTTGGACTAAAGATGGACAGGATGCTGGGCTGATGGCAAATGTAGCTCCAGTAGAAATCCGCTTAAAAGAAGGCAGGATAGCCCCAAAAATACCGCAATACCCTTTAAAACCTGAAGTTGAGCTAGGAATATTTCCAGTGATCCAACGATTGCTCCAACAGGAAATCCTAGTTAGAACTTCCAGCACGGCCAATAGTCCCATCTTTCCTGTGAAAAAGAGCGGGGGGAGGGGCTACAGACTAGTGCAGGATTTGAGAGGGGTAAACAAGGTAGTCGAGAGCCAATTCCCCGTAGTGCCAAACCCAGCTGTCATCCTCATGCAAATCCCACCCCACTGTACACATTTCACAGTCATTGATTTGTGTTCAGCATTCTTCTCCGTCCCTTTGCATCCTGACAGCCAGTATCTGTTCGCCTTTACTTACAGAGGAGTACAGTATACCTGGACAAGACTCCCCCAGGGGTTCATAGACAGCCCCAGCATCTTCTCCCAGGCCTTGCATGATTGTTTGCAATCCTTTCAACCCATGAGGGGTTCGATACTGATACAATATGTGGATGACTTATTGTTGTGTTCTGAATCACTGGAGTCATCAGTGGATGACACTAGACAGCTACTGATGCATCTCTCAGAAACAGGACATAAAGTATCAAAGGATAAGCTGCAATTATGCCAGACCAGGGTTAAATATCTGGGCCACTGTCTTACCCAAGGGCTGAGACACCTCACCGACGACAGAATCCAAGCGATTCAGAACATGGTACTGCCACAGACCCAACATCAGATCCGTACGTTCCTAGGCATGTGTGGATACTGTCGCAATTGGATCCCAGGATTCTCTATTCTGGCATTACCACTGCAAGAGATGGTTTCCTCAACTAAGCCTGATCGGGTCTCTCATACTGAGGAATCTGAGCTGGCTTTCGAGGAACTAAAGGTGAGCCTAACCAAGGCCCCAGCACTAGGAATGCCAGATTATGGGAAACCCTTTGAACTGTACGGAACTGAATCAGGTGGGTGTGCGGCAGGAGTGCTTGTACAAAAACATGGTGATGCCAACCGACCAATAGCGTACTACAGTGGCCAGCTGGACACAGTAGCATGCTCACTCCCAACTTGCTTACGAAGTGTGGCTGCAATAGCACAACTAGTAAGTAAGAGTGAGGACGTAGTGCTGGGACACGATTTAACTGTTCATGCTCCCCATGCTGTCTCTGCTCTCCTAAATTCTGCCCAAACACGTCATGTGTCCTCAGCACGGTTCACTAAGTGGGAACTGGCGCTGATGGCCCCAGTAAATATTACCATCAAAAGATGCAACACATTAAACCCAGCCACATTTCTTCCTCATGTGCCCTCCAAGGCACAAAGGGTGGAGGGTGATGGAAATGTTGCTGAATATGGTAAAGCAGAGTTTAGTGAGAGTGAGGACAAACATGATTGCATGACCTACCTGAATCAGACCTTCACAGCACGTCCTGACATAAGCGACAGCCCATTAAGTGAGGTAGACATAACCTTATTCACAGATGGTAGCTGTCATAGACAGACGGAGACGGGAGAGCTTTGCACAGGCTACGCGGTAGTAGATGGAGAAGGTATTGTGGAAGCTGAACCCTTAGGACCACCTCACTCAGCGCAAGTAGCGGAACTGGTGGCACTGACCAGAGCATGTGAACTGGCTAAAGGGAAATCAGTGAACATATATACCGACTCCAGATATGCTTTCGGAGTAGTCCATGATTTTGGAGCCCTATGGCGCCTCCGAAATTTCATGACGGCGGCTGGCACACCAGTGGCGCATGCGACGTACATTAGGAGACTTCTGGGAGCTATCCAGCTTCCAGACAGAGTGGCTGTTATCAAGTGCAAAGCTCACACATCAGAGAAAGACCCGGTGTCACTTGGTAACAGCCGCGCTGATGAGGCAGCGAAAAGGGCCGCATGCCCTGTAAATATTTTTACCCATCCCACCAACCTTTGTACACTGAACATGGTATCCACATCCAAACTGATAGACATGCAGAATTTGTGTTCCCCACAGGAAAGAGCAGTATGGAAGTCGAAGGGATGTGGCCAAGAGTCCACCGGACTTTGGAGAGATGGACACGGGAAACCAGTGGCCCCCAGAGCATACCTTCCTAGTCTAGCCGAGGCGGCCCATGGGCTGACACATCTTGGGAAGGAAGGTATGTGCAAGCTGGTAAAGGCCTACTGGTGTGCACCAGGGTTCGCTTCTCAAGCAGGTAGAGTGGCAATGTCATGCCTCACCTGTTTGAGGAAGAACGTTGGAAAAGCCATCCCAACAGAGCCATCCCACATCCCTCCTACAGAAGGCCCTTTCCAGGTAATACAAATCGACTTCATACAGTTACCACCCTGTAGAAATTTGAAATATGTATTGGTTTGTGTTGACATGTTTTCCAGCTGGGTGGAGGCTTTCCCCGCTGCCTCCAACACTGCTACCTTTACAGCAAAGAAAATATGTCAGGAGTTTGTCTGTAGATATGGTATCCCAAAGGTCATTGAGAGTGACAGAGGCACTCATTTCACAGGAGAGGTCTTCCAAATCATGTGTAAACTCCTGGGGATTAATAGTAAACTTCATACTCCATATCGTCCCCAGGCGAGCGCCAAAGTTGAGAGAATGAATGGTACTATTAAGAACAAATTGGGTAAAGTTATGGCTGAAACAGGGTTGTTATGGCCAGAGGCACTGCCTATTGTGTTGTATAGCATTAGGACCACTCCCAGGACTCCGCTCAACCTGTCCCCCTTCGAAATACTGTTTGGTCGGCAGCCACACATCATGATAGACCCACAGGATGATCTAAAATGTAATAATGAGCTAACTGTACAGTATATCCTAAAGCTAAACAAACAGCTAAGGAAGCAACAAAAGCAGCTGAATTTACTGAACCCTGATATGCCTACCGAGAATTGTCATAATCTTAAACCAGGAGACTTTGTTATGATCCGAAATTTCTTACGCTCAGGTTGTTTGATAGACCGTTGGGAAGGACCGTACCAAGTTTTGTTGACCAGCACTACATCAATTAAAGTCGCAGAGAGAGAGACTTGGATACATTCGTCCCACTGCAAGAAAGCCAGTAACCCAGAATCCCAGTGTGCAGAGAGCGAGAGAGAAGAAGTGTCGCTAGAAGCATTGTTTCGGGAACACTGAGAAGCAGCCAAGGTCGAGCAACCTGAGCGAACAAAGGTCTAAGAAGCAGAGCAAAATACAAGTCCCCTGGTAGAGATGATGGAAGGACTCCAAGCAAAAGGTTCACAGTTATGCACATATGTCTTTGTTTTCTTTCTGTGTTCTTCTCTTCATCCTAAAATACTCGGTGGCTGCCACATTCTAGAGCGATCGGAGCGGAATCCTGACAGTGTAATAATGGACCCAGATATGGGTGAGGTAGAATCCCTAAACCAGCTTGACACTTTATCCATGACAGGAGAAGGTAAAAGGTATGAGGAAAACGTAGTTCAAGGGCTATGTGATGATTTATTGTCTGGTGAGTACTGTGTCTGTAGATATTGTCAACCTAAAATGGAAGAAGGATGCATCCAGCGATGTCAGTCGACCAGTAAGGCAACTACCGGCCAACATCCTTTGAGTGATTACCACTCATTAGTGGGTAAGGTTTTAAACCAAACAGAATGCTGGGTGTGTTCTCAAGTATTACATAAAAGGAGTAGTGTAGGCCTAGTCCCATACCCGCTTAGTATTTCAGAGATAAGCGTATTAAATAAGGGGAGGCCATTGGATAAGAGATACCTGTATACCAGGTCCCCTAGTCTTAGATTACACCCATACCAAGTGGATAAATCCCTGGTATGTATGAACTTCTCAAGTTCCAGAACAATTGGTACTTGGGAAGTGACATGGCAAAACCAGACAATAACTTACTCCCAGCGTCCAGATGGAGAGCCCATAGATAAAGAATTATTATTAAAAATCCGAACCAGTGGAAGACACTATAAATATGTTTACACGGTGAAGAAAAGTAAAATGATGGCCGGCAGAGTATCAGCCGGCTACTGTAATATGACCCTACAGCCAGAAACATGTGAGGAACGAGTCAGGGAGCAGGGGACGGGGATGTTCTTATGGATAATGTGTGACAAGATAATGAAATACTCTGTCCCTTATTTTCTCCCTGACGATGTTTATTATATTTGTGGTAGAAGGGCGTACAAATGGCTCTCCATGAACTACGTTGGTATTTGTTATCTAGGCAGAGTGTTACCGGAAGTGATGACCCTCACACACGATGAGATGATGAACGTACACAGAGGTATTTCTCCTCCTTACACTCATACCCATTATGACCAAATCCATAAAAGGGATTTAACAATAAGAAAAGAACCCCTAGCTTCTGAAATGATACACGAGTCGTTCGGTATCCAATTCCTCATTGCATTAGATATCACCCATACCGCCCGAGGAGTTATCAATTTTAAATACATACAAGCATTAGCCAGCTTGGTAGATAACATCACTGAGATTTATGATGACACCTTTAGATACACTGGGAAGGAGTTGCAAGCGTATAAAAGAGAGCTAGTCCAACATCGAATGGTGTTGAACTATCTGACAGCCATGACAGGAGGATATTGTGTCACCCTCTCTACACAGTTTGGGGTGAAATGCTGTACATATATCACCAACAATACTGAAGACCCAGAAGAAATCATCGATCACCGGATGGATGAGATTCTTCAGCTTAAATGGGAATTTAGAAGGGAATATAATATCAGCCTGGCAGAAATAGGTAACAAAGTTAGCGAATGGACCTCCTGGTTGAATCCAATGCACTGGTTCTCTGGTTTAGGAGAATGGGCGCAGGGGATCATAGCTAGCATAGGAAAACTCCTTCTCTGCATCGGTGGTGCCATCATAGTCTTTGTGCTATTGTTCAAATGTTTAAAGGTGGTGACCCGGGGAAAGGCAAAACGTACCGAAATCATGAGTGTAAGAACGAGGGATACAGAGGAAGACCAGGGTTTGGTATATGACCCAAAAATCGAAACCACCTCCCTTTAAAGAAACCATATTTGTGAACGTGTATATGTTGTAACCACCCCTGTTTTTATTTTTATCCCAAAATTGTACATTATCCTTCGTGACCCTGAGTAGATTGTTCGATAAATGCGGCCCATCGTTTATCCATGATCCTGGATCGGCCGAGAGCAGATGGTTTACTCCCCTTATATGTTTATTTCATGGATCCCAATTTCTTTGTTAGGATTATGAATTTCTGTTTTGTCGTGTGAAATATTTTGTAATGTAACAGTTTTATATTTACTGTTAAAGGGTGGACTGTGGAAGTCTAGGTACACACACGCCATTTTGTGATAGTATGGCCGCCATTTTGGTTCGCAGAGTTGCGCAAATAAAGTTTCCATACCCGAGTATGTGTGACAATGTGGACCAGAAGAGTAGACATACTATCACACATAAATTCATAATAACACACTTACACGAAAGGAAATATAGTTAAAAGGTTTAGAACGCCACACATAGCTTAGTTAGCCCTGCACACATCTGTCTGTATCGTGTTTAGTATCGTTCCGCTCAGCTCATCATGCAAAGTATTCCGGTCATTGCGAATATTTCGCAATGTACACTGTCCGATAGTTATGGACAAAATCCATATTCCAGAGACAGTTTCTGTTGTAAGTAGTTAACAAAGGAAACTAGCTCAAACCGGTTCTTATCCTTGCTGACGCCGAAACCACCAAACAAAGGACTCTTAAAGTTCCCTCCCCTGCACCTGGTCAGACCAGGTACAGCGTCTAACCTCCAATCACAGTGGACCGGACATATGATCTCTGGCCAATGAGAATGGCCTTTTGACCTCCCCCTTCTGACCCTATAAGATATGCGACCCAGAGCAGCCAGGGTCTCTTCGGCACAACTACTTTCCCTGGACCTTCCTACCGGACTATCGCTCATTCCTGAACGATAGTGAGCTCTGACCGGACTGCTTTTCACATACTAGATGACCACGGTAAACGGTTGCATTTTCACGGTATTTATTCTTAAAGTATTGTTGGCTGATTGTGTCTTGTATTTGTATTCTTTCCCCTTAGCAGAGTTTGTTTAGTATTCATTGTTATTGTATTGTATCACTTGTTATACCTGTTTATTCTTATTTCTGTAACCCCCTTTTGTCCATTAGGGACTTTAATACAATCTTTTTACGGAGTTCTAACCTCCTTACTTCTATTCAGTGGTCGTGTCTAGTTATTCGCATAATAGCGATAAGGTACATTAAGGACTCTGTCCTTACATTACGGACTCTGTCCTTTAAGGTATATTCGCACAATTGGAGACAAAGTCCTGCGAAAGGATCTCTTATTAAGGTATCGGTTCTTGGTGTATAACATACAATAGACTGTACGCTGCGCTGCGCTACGTTTTGTTCGCACGCAGTTAGGTATAAAGGGTACGTTGGTTGCGGACTTATTACGTAACCAACGCTTTTCACTTATCGTCACTCTGGTTATATTTTAATCACCATTAACACAATGTAAGTACAAACACTGCTGCGCAAAGTGCTGGGGCCCCCACCCAGCGAAAGAGTGTAGGAATGGAAAACAGGGAGGCCCACCTGTTGCACCCAGGATGCTGCAATGCTATCGTTTGGAGTTTGTACTCCTTAGGTCATTCTGTCGCCTCCGTGCGCAGGACGCTCGCAGGGGTGTCTTTCTTTTCCGCATTGCAGGGTAGGGTGGACCTGTCCCGGTCGTTTTTGGTGTCAAGAGCATTGCGTGGATGGCGGAGGGCCTCGCCGGCGCTCCCAGACCGTAGGCGTCCGATTGATTTGACATTGCTACCAGATTTGCTGGGCGCCCTAGGGGACATTTGTTGGCCTGCCTACGAGGTCCTTTTGTTCCGAACGCGATGGCTTATCATGGGGCCTTCAGGGTTGGAGAGATGGTGGCTCCGTCCAAACCGTCGCCTTCACCATTGTCCATGGACGATTTGGTGGTCCAGGTTGATTCGGTGCTTTGTCACCTGCGACGATCCAAGATGGACCAGGCCGGTAGGGGCGGTGGCTGTCCCTGCTCCTGTGTACGGTGGAGGGGGCGTGCCCTGTTGCGCTGGCTACGGCCTTTGCACAGGCGCGCCCGAATCTGCCTGGTGCATGGTTGATGCACGAGGACGGGTCACCTCTCACCAAATACCAGTTTTGTTGTTTGGGACAGGCGCTGGGGGCCATGGGCCTTGATCCGAAGGAATTTGGGTCGCATTCCTTCCGGATTGGGGCTGCTACCTCGGCGGTTGCGTAGGGCCGCTCCGATGCAGAGATTCAATATCTGGGTCAATGGCGCTCGGCAGCATTCTGTAGGTACATTCGGCCGACCTTATCTATCACTGCTCACCATGGTCGACTGGACGCATAAGCGCTCGCCAACTTCCAGTGGGGGCCTTGAGGTGTTTTTTCACATACGCCCAGGGGCACAATTTGGCTTCAATTACAATCTGGCATGGCGTACCTGTTAGTTTACTCCGGGCGGTGTATTTTGTGCCTCAATAGCTGGTCGGCCACGGTTTTTCTCTTCCCTCTCTCTCTCTAACCTGGTTGGTGTGTGAGTGCTGTAGTGATGATTCTCCGGCTAACTAACCTCTTGTGTGCATATTTCAGGTCGACGGGACGTTTAGTCCGTGTGGATGTTGGGCCATTCCTTTGTGTACTGGGCCTCGCAGGCGGATCTCGCCTCTGATGTATGCATGTTTCCGCAAGCTGGGGAGGTTAGGTGGTTAGGAGTGAGGGGCATGAGGTAGTGTGCACTGCAGGCCCAGCTGATGCGGGCCGTGAAGCAGTTTGGGGTACCGGAGGTCGTTATATTTCACTTAGGCGGGAATGACCTTGGGCGGGGATCCGCTCTGGAGCTGCGCTCCGTGATTGTCCGGGACCTCCACCTCATTGCCCAAGTTTTGCCATCTTGTGTGTTAGTGTCATGATATCCAGGAGAGTGTGGAGGAACGCAAGTTCATGCCCCCGCCTGGAGCGTTCACATAAAAAAGTGAACGCCATGTTTGAAAGATACCTGCTAGCTAATAGCGGGGGTGTCATTCGCCATGACGCCATCAGCTTCCAGCATCCCGAGCTGTACAGGAGCAATGGCGTTCATCTGAGCCCGGAGGGAATGGCTCTGTTTTTAGGTGACATTTTTTCTTGGTTAGCGGCATGGTGCGGAGCGTTACTAGTGGTGGCGGTGGCTGCGGCCTAGGGCCTGGCTGTGGAGGTAAAGAACGGTCATTCTTTAAGAACTCTGTGTGTGTGTAGGTAGTGGGGTGCACTCTCCCTCAACATCGATTGTCATGGACCATGCTTCTGTCCGGGGGATGGCCATCACCACCAGGCCTGGTGGCTGACCAGAGAGAGTGGTCACCAGTGTTGTATGTATGCTTAGTGATCTTTAACCCCACCTTTCCTATAGTGACCGTTTTTTAGTGCCGCCACCATTCATAGTCTTAGTTAATTGTCAAAATAAATTTGTCATTCTTTTGAAACGCCAGCACTTTGTGTCGTGTCTTTATTTTAAGTTAAGTTATGTAAGGTTTAAAGTTAAGTTGTAGTTAAGTGTATCAACCGACGGGGTGGACCAGGGGGATACCCGATGGTGAGTTTAATTTTATATATGCATATATTTTTTTTTTTTCCATCAATAAATTTTTATTGTGACAGATTTTTAATACGGGGAACAGAAAAGAAAAAGGGGACATTTGGGGGGGGGGGGTAGGGAAGGGGGGATCGGGTAACAAACATATCCATTATACAGTGTGTTTCGCTACGCAGAGCGAATAATATAGATGTATATATCTAAAACCTAAATATTACATATATAAAAGAAACAAGCAGACAGAAATATCTTCTGGTAACGTTGTCAAATGAAATCAGAACATTTAACTAACCAGTCACAAACCCCCGGTCATACATTTTCCCGTAGGGGGGATATTAACTGGCAGGGTGAATTAGCCAGGCATATTAGGTTATTCTGAGCTCTCTGGGGTTTCATTTAGGTTAAGCTGACATGGATCCACCGAGTGGGAAGGGGGGAAATGTGCAGCACCTTCACCTTCTGCTATGTGTGTGTGCCACGGGAGCCAACGCATATGGGGGGAGGTGGGTGAGGAGACAAATGGGACGAAGTTAGTTTCCATAAGGAAATGATGATTCGTCTTCATGACTACCTGGAGAAGGGGTGGAGGGGAGGGTTGTTTCCAATGTTGGGCCAGGTTGGCTCGGGCAGCTATAAGGATGTGACCTAGAACATATCTATCCCTAGGGGGGACAGTCTGAGGGTAAACGTGGAACAGGGCGAGGGATGGGTCCGGAGTTAATGTCATCTTCAACACTGTAGATATCAAGTTAAAGACCTCAGACCAATACTGTTGGATTACTGGGCAGGTCCAGAAAATGTGGTAGATGTTGCCAATGCATCCGCATAGCCTCCAACATTTATTAGAGCAGGATGGCCAGAAGGTGTGCAGACGATCTGGGGTTAGATATAATCTATTAATTAGTTTAATGTGCATTTCCGTATGATTTAAGCATCGGGACATTGCATAGGAAGTGTGAAAAATTTGACGCCATTGCAGGGGCGAGAAGGTCACGCCTAGGTCTGATTCCCATTTCTCGTGGGGGGATGTTTTGGAGAAAACAGAGGGGGTTACTAAGGCTCTATACCAAAAGGAGATGTCGCCTTTAGTTCCTGTCATAAAAGGTCTGGATAGAAGTGTCTGAGATGTAGCATCTGGGGGGGTATAGGGAGAGAAGAGGGCCTTCCACCAGTGTGCTACTTGTAGGTAGTGGTGGTGTTCGGAGGGGGGAATGGAATATTGGCGTTGTAGGGTGGAGAATGGTAGCAAGGAGTGGGATTCTAACAAGTCTCCCAGGGTGTTGATGCCCAGGGTTTTCCATGAGTTTAGATTGAGATTTGGGATTAATTTGGCTACTGTCGTAATGGAAATGGTGGGTATGACGTTCGTCGAGCTAGATAGATTGACAAGTAGTCCATCCCATGCTCGCAGAGAGGCTTTGGTGGATGGGAGTAGTGGTAGATGGGTAGGTCTGGCTTGTTTTGGAATTCTGATTAGATCTGCAAGAGGGATTTGAGGGGTCTTGGCTTGTTCTATGGACACCCATCCTGTGGCGGAAACGGTGTCCGTGTAACATTTGAGCGGGGCTAGGAGGCATGCTGTATGGTAACTAGCTAGGTCGGGAAGGTCCAGGCCGCCAAATGCCCTAGGTAGGGACATTTTGGAGCGGGCAATTGCTGGGGGTTTTGTCGACCACACATACTTTAACAGAATGGACGTGCCAAGTCGTAAGAATTTTTTAGGGATTGTGTATGGTATAGTGCGAAACAAGTACATTAGTTTAGGGAGTAGTGTCATTTTAAAGGCGGCCATACGTCCCATCCAGGAAATATCGTAGGATACCCAGGATTTTGTTAGGGTAGACAACGTTTCAAGGAGGGGGGTGAAGTTGACATTAAAAACATTGGGTGTGCTCGCGGGGATGTGAATGCCCAGGTACTTTATCGCTTCAGTTTGCCAGTTGTATTTGTAGAGTGATTTTAATTGGGGTAGGTGTCTTGAGAGATTAATCGGGAGAGCGTCCGTCTTAGTAGTATTTAGCTTATAGTATGATGCTGCGCTATAGGAGTCTAAGATCGTGTGGAGGTATGGGAGAGTTCTAACAGGGTTGGTCACGAAAAGCAGAACATCGTCGGCAAAAAGGCTTAACTTATGACAATGTGGGCCTATCTGCAGACCGGGGAAATTGTGGTCATTGCGTATAGTAATGGCTAGGGGCTCTATTGAAAGGGCGAAAATCAAGGGAGAAAGGGGGCAACCCTGTCTGGTGCCATTCGTGATATTAAAGGGATCTGACAAGAATCCATTGCTGAGCACCCGGGCCGTGGGATAACTATAGAGCGTCAGGATCGAATTGAGAATTCGGTCCCTGAAGCCAAAGCGTGTGAGCACTTCTTGCATGTATTTCCAATTCAGCCTATCGAAAGCTTTTTCAGCATCGAGGGATAGGAGAAGGAGATCTTGCTTTTCAGTAAGAGAGTCGATCAGGTTGAATACTCTCCTTGTATTGTCAGAGGCCTGTCTTCCCGGGACAAAGCCTGTCTGGTCCGGGTGCACCAGCAACGGTAGATACTGATTAATGCGGAGGGCCATTAGTTTGGCAAATAATTTAATATCACAATTTAACAGTGCTATAGGACGATAATTCTGGCAGAAAGCCGGGTCCTTCCCTGGTTTGGGGATGGTCACTATACGGGCTTCTAGTAGTTCCTTTGGGGAGGAGCCTAGGGAGGATAGTTCATTAAAGAGGTTTGTTAGAAGTGGGGTTAGCGGGTCTTTGAATGTGATGTAAAAGTCGGTTGTGAAGCCGTCTGGGCCTGGCGCTTTGTTGCGGGGGAGGGATCTTATGGCAGATTGGATCTCTGATTCAGACCATGGGGCGTTGAGGGCTTCTAGTTGTTCCGGCTTTAAGGATGGGAGCTGTATATTGTCTAGGAAGGAAGAAATTGTGATGTTGGTGGGTTGTGGTGTGGAGGTATCAGATGAAAGATTATAGAGCTGAGAGTAGTACTTAGCGAACTGGTTAGCGATGTCCTTTGGGTTTAAAAGTTTCTCTTTGGTAGGGGTAATGATTTGTCTGATTCTGTTTTTGGCTTGTTGAGCTCGCAGTTTGCGGGCAAGCATTCTACCCGATCTATTACTGGACAGGTAATATTTATGGCGCATTCTGTTCAGGGCTAGTTGTGTACGAGCTAAGAGGATTTTTTGGATTTGATTACGGATATTTGATATTTCCAATTTCAAGGCTCTAGATGGGGCTGTTTTATTTTGGGTTTCTAGCTTCGATAGTTTGGTCTCTAAATCTTGCTGGGCCTTAATGGAACTGCGTTTGAGATATGAGCCAGCCTGTATAGCTGCTCCTCTCGTAACTGCCTTAAGGGCACACCAATGGTTGGTGATAGACGTTTCCTGTGGGGAATTGTTAGAGAGATAAGATTTGATAGCATTTAAGATTGTTGCTTTGGCCGTAGGGTCTTTTAACAGGTGGGGGAAGAGACGCCAAGGCCTCGGGGGGGAGGTTGATGGATTGGGGCACCACTTCCATGTGACGGGAGCATGATCGGACCATGTGATCGGGAGGATATCAACATCTATGGTGTGCTGTAAGGACCACTTATCGCAGAGGATATAATCTATTCTGGAATAGGAGTTATGTACCGAAGAGTGAAATGTGTAGTCACGGCCAGTCGGGTTTTTAGTCCTCCAAATGTCGTGTAAATCAAACTCTAATAGAAGGTTGCGTAAAGCTAGGGATGGGCCAGACGTCTGGGAGGGACGGGATGTGGGTTGTTGGGATTTGTCTATCCTGGGATCTAGAACCAAGTTAAAATCTCCTAAAAGTATCAGGGAGCCTCTGTATGATTTCCGGATAAGGAGAAATAGTTTACGTAAGAATGGGATTTGGTTGGTGTTTGGTGCATACAGGGATACTATAGTAGTTGGTTTGTCCTCTAACAGACCTGTCAATATCAGGAATCTACCATTTTTGTCAGATTTTTGAGATTGTAGGACAAAGGAGGTGTGCTTATTGAACAGAATGGCTACTCCGTTACGTTTGAAAGGGCCACTTGCATAATAACCGGATGGATAGTTCACATCTTTGAACATCGGGGGGTTAGTGGAATTGAAATGGGTCTCCTGTACCGCTACCACATCTGCTCTCTGCCTGTGAAAATAAGAGAGAGCTAGTCTTCTTTTATTAGGGGAGTTTAACCCCTTAACATTCAAAGATAGAAATTTAGGCATTGTGGAGTTAGGGGGGGATGCTGGGAGGATTTAGGTCTTAACCCTAAAGAGACATTATGCCATAGCGTTGCTGTTGTTACTTTTGCCGTCACCCTATTGGAGAGGTCGGCTGGGGAGGGGGGACATGGGGGGAGGGGAGGTACAGATGGAGAAGGGTAAGCATAGGGAGAGGTAAAATAGAAGGGTCCGGTATATTGGACCCGCATGACTACTGCAGGGTAGAAAGGGTCGTGCAGTAGTGTGAGAGAGGTTTGGGGGGTGGCAAGGCTCGTAGAACGTAAGCCGCCACTCACTTTTAACTCACAGAAACTATCCTATTATAGGGAAAGTCTAGTAACTTGAAAATACAACCTTCTAAACCTATAACACCTCTGGGTTCAGAGAATTTGAACCGGAGGGAAACATAGAATTCACAGCAAACAACAATTGCTAACCGGGTAAATCGAGTGCCAAGAGTCCTGCATTATGAGGGATACAAACAAATATGATACTTAACGTTTGGGTCCCATCCCGGTGGAGGGGAGAGCAGGAACTCGGGCCTCGGAGAACTGCAGTCTAATTGGTTTTGACACGAAGCAGGACGTTGGTAATCAGGTAGCCGACCAATCTTGTTGTAGAGCTTGTGGGCGTCTCGGCTCTGGAGGCTTTGTGACTGATATGTCCCAGTCCATTAGAAGTTTCACTCCTGCGTCCAATGTCGATACGGAGTATGAGGTGTCTTCATGGTATATAATTAGTTTAACCGGGAATCCCCAGCGGTACCTGATTTCGTGGGATCTGAGAGCAGCGGTGATAGGTGCGAATGCCCTTCTATTGGCGATGGTTGCCGGAGAGAAGTCCTGGAAGATTTGCAGCCCGCCTAGAGTGCCTGAGTTTTTGGATTCCCGGGCAGCTCTAAGTATGCGTTCCTTGACCGTGAAGAAATGGACTCGCAGAAGGGTATCTTTGGGTAGATCTGCGGAGACCGTTCTTGGTCTGGGGAGACAGTGTATGCGGTCAATCAGGAACTCTTTGGGGTCTGTTGTGGGCAGCAGTTTGCAGAACAAGGTGGTAGCGTAATCTTCCAGCTCTGAGTTAGCCACCGAATCGGGGATACCTCTAATTTTGATATTGTTGCGTCTGGACCTGTCCTCCAGATCTGCTAGTTTAGATTGGAACTGGGCAATGTCTTGTTGTTGGCGGTCATAGGAGGATACCAGATCATTGTGTGAGGCAACTATTTCCTCCATTTTGCGTTCTAGTTGATCGGTTCTGTCCCCTATAGCCACCAGCTCTGTCTTGACTTCGCGGATTGCCGATTTTAGGTCTCGGGACATCTCGGCTTGAAATGCAGTGAAGACTTGGCACAGGGATTTCACCGTTACTGGCGCTTCTGACTCAGTGTCCACCCCAGCCATCTCGATGGGGGAGGGGTATTCTGACTGGTTACCCAGAGCAAGGGGGGGTTGTTTCAGGGGGCTAGTGGTGGCTGGAGGGGGTTGTGAGGATTTCCTGGAGGGGAGGGAGATTTTGGATGGAACTACATCCTTGGGTTTCTTGGCCGGCATGGTTATGAATGGGATCCTCTGCTAGATAGATAGAAGGCGCACTGACTCAGGTACCGGGGTAGGATTATAGGATTGTTATAGCATTTATGCTGCCCTGTTTACATCTGTAGTGAGTGGCAGCTAAGGAGATGCAGTTTTCACATATTTATTCTTATTCTTAAGCTCCTGGGGGATTAGACAGTGTTTTTCTTTAGATGTGAAATCCCATTTTGTGCAGCCCCAGATCTGTGAGTGGCAGGGAGCTGTTACCTCTGCGGGTGGAAGTCAGTTGTGATTGGCCCTGTTAGAGGGTAGCTGCACCTCAGTGGGCACAAATGTTGGTCAGCAGAGGGTACTTGGCACTGTAATATCAAAAGCTGGTCTGTAGCTGCCTCCACCTCTGGTGGACAGAGCCAGGGGGGCAGCTGGGGTGGATGTCACAAATGTAGGTGCTGAGGAGAGGTTTTGTTAGGGACAGGACGTTTTGTGTGGCTTATATGCTGCGCAGCAGCTTCCAAGATGGCGCCGGCAGGACAGTGGGGACAGGCGAGGTCTCCGATCAAGGTCTGGTAAGGAGCTATTACTGAGGCTCTATCTGTGGGGTCTCCAGCGGGCTGCGTACTGTCTGGCCTGCTCTCCCGGCTGTGGTGTCTGTCACTCACCGCCTCCTCCGTCCTCCGGCTGTAGCTCCGTTCCCGTCCGCCGCTCGTGATCTCAGTCGGCGGCGGGCGTCTGGCGGGAGCTCTGGTAAGGCAGCAGTCTTGTGGGGAGTCGCCGCTGCCGTGCTGTCCTCAGTCCCCTTCTTCTTATCGGCGGGCGTCTCTGGTATCGGGCGCCCCTCCGGTCGTAGCGGCGCCTCCTGCAGGAAATTTAGGTCCCGGCTCCGGCCTTCCGACTAGGCCGCAACCCGCGGGAGCGCTTAGAAGCACTCCCCGGCTCCGCGGTAAGGATCGGAGGCCGGCCGGACACAAGGAGGACTGGGTCTGGGGTATAAGAGGGTTTGGGATGGGGTATAAAGCGGTTGGGGGTAGGTTGAAAGGGTGGTGTAGCGGGAGCTCTGCAAAAGCGTGGCTGCTCAGGACGCTTGCCAAGCCACGCCCCCTATATGCATATATTTTTAAATATACTATAATATAGAATTTATTGTGTCGTTTTTCTTTGTAGTTTATGTTTTATAGCAGATGTGACATGATAAATGTGGTTCTTCTTTATGTAACCAACTTCATGGTTTGTTATTCTGTCACCTGACAGTGTTTACAATGTTTATGCTGCTATTGATAAAAGAGGAATCTTTATAAATACAGCACTTCCTTAATGTTGTTTTCTTATCTCCGAGATCACTGAAACCTGAAGAATATTGAAAAAGCTGTAGATGGAACCTTGCCTGAGGCACCAGACCGGCAGGATAATTCATCTACACGCATGCCTTCAATTAAAAAGTGAATTTTCCCCGGCAGTGTCGTCTGTTGTACTGATTAAAGTGGTTCACATCTTCCCTCTGTAGCAGAGCCACTGCAAAGTATTGTACTGTATGTCGCCACCTGCAGCAATGAATACTCCGTCTCTTTTTCCGCGTTCTGCCACAAATCCCTGTCACAAAAGGTCTGCGGCATCCACAGAGGGAGGGACACAAGCACTTTAAATTCATCAGCTCAAAACAGACTGTGATGCATTTCTGTAACACCTGGAAATAAGATTCAGAAAAGGGTAATGAAGTGTGGAGGCATGCTATCTTTCTGCATTCTGAGGATGAATATAATATGAAACAAGCTTCTATGCTGTTCATGGTATTGGAAGCTTAAAAGCCAATGCTTTGTACACTGGAGAAATCACTTAAAACAGTTTATTAAAGCCTGACATACTGTAATGCCTGTAATTAAACCTGTTCTCACAAGCTTCAGTGTGCACCAAATGGTGTAGCTAGGTGCCACGGCGCCCGGAGCAAGGGCATGTTTCGCGCCCCCCCCCCCCCCCAATTCGTAGTAGGTGAGGCTCCTGCGCAGTGAAAAGTGGGCACGGACCAACATTATACCACTTACCGCCCGCCCCCTGCACCCCGACATGTGATAAATTGCAAGCGATTTATCTCATGTCATATTTGGCTCATCAAGTGCCAAATTGTGTGTGAGCCTCCCGGGGAGCGGCTCACAGGAGAATTGGGTCCGACTTGTCTTAAGGACAAGTCGGCCTAATGTATGGGGGCCTTAAGATCAGAAGATTCAGCTAAAGATTCACGGGAGCGCGCATCGGACCGATATCGGCCTATTTTCGACCGATTAAAGGCCCCCATACATTAGTCTGACTTGTCCTAAGGACCTGATTTCCCCCTGCAGCTCCCCGGGAGGGGGACACACGATTTGGCACTTGATGTGCCAAGTTTTGCAAATGATACATTGCATGCGATGTATCATTTGCAACTCCCGGGGAGCTGCAATGTGGAGCGATCAGGGGGGCCGGGGACATTGAGGTGGCGGGCGGGGGATGCTGCAAGGCGGCTGGGGGGGGGACGCACGCTGCTAGTAGTGCGGACGCTGCGGGGGACACAGGCGGCAGTAACATAGAGCCGGGCGGGGGGAGCCGGGAGCTGTCAGTACTGAAAAAAAAAAAAAGCCCATACAATGAATGCGCAGCCTGTGATTGGCTGAGGCTCACACACAATTTGGCACTTGATGAGCCAAATTTGACATGTGATAAATCGCAGCACTGCTGATATCTATGATCATCACCGCCCGGCCAGGTCAGCACTCGCCGACGCCGCAAGCTAAGCTCTCAGGGACCTGCTGTCCGCCCCACTGCTCCCCCGGTGTCTGCATGCATATGCCTTTCAGGTGGGCATTCATATGCATACAGGGAGGTCGGACGTGATCGTACATGCTGACCGTCCGACCTCCCTGATCCGGTCCGATGCGCACGGGACCGCGCATCGGATCGGATCAGATATCACACACCTGCGATTTTGGGCTGATTTCACCCGATTATCGGCACAAAGTGCCGAAATCGGATGAAATTGTCCCAAAATCACATAGTGTATGGGGGCCTTTACGTGCTGCACAAAAGATCAGAAGATTTAACAAAAAATCCATAGAAACACACACGGGATCTTAAGAGAAATCTTTGGTAACGATGTGCGCTTGCCTTAAATCTTTTGTCCAGGACGGAAAAAAGATTTCAAGGCTAATTTATACGCACATCTTACGATCACAGATCTTTCTAGTGTGAGGGCACCTTTAGGCCTGTTGGAGCACTCTTAGGTGCCCACACACTAGAAAGATCTCCGATCTTAAGATGTGCTCATAAATTAGCCTTGAAATCTTTTGTCCGTCCTGGGCAAAACATTTCAGGCAAGCGCACATCTTTACCAAAGATTTCTCTTAAGATCCCATGTGCATTCCTATAGATCTTTTAGTAAATCTTCTGATCTTTAATGCAGCATATAAAAGACCCAAAGGTGGGGACACATTAAATAATATCATTAACAAACAATATGGTTAGCGATTTTGACCTTGCAAAGCCTATGCTCTTGAACAAACGATATAGTGCATACACAGTGGACGATATTGTTAACGAACTATGGCCCTTATTCAGATCTGATCGCAGTACAAATTTGTTTGGAAAATGGGCAAAACCATGTGCACTGCAGGTGGGGCAGATGTAACATGTGCAGAGAGAGTTAAATTTGGGTGGGGTATGTTGAAACGTAAAATCTAAATTGCAGTGTAAAAATAATGCAGCCAGTATTTACCCTGCACAGAAACAAAATAACTCACGCAAATCTAACTCTCTCTGCACATGTTACATCTGCCCCACCTGCAGTGCACATGGTTTTGCCCATTTTCCAAACAAATTTGTACTGCGATCAGATCTGAATAAAGGCCTATATTGTTAATGACTTTGCTGTTGCTCCTAGACAAATGAATTTGTGCATACACAGTGGACGATGGTCAAAATTTTACTTCGTGCTCAGACGACTCACAGGAGCGCGCATAGATAACAATATGGTGCACGATAATATCATGAATGATATCCTTATTGTGCATATCGTTACAAAATCTAGTATAGGGGTTGATTCTGGTTAGTTTGCAAAAGCAAACTCCTTCTTTAATGGACAAAACCATGGTGCAGAAAGAGTTACATATGGGTGGGGTGTGTTCACAGTGAAATCCAGTCAGTATTTTCTCTGCACAGAAAGAAAATAACTCACCCAAATGTAAAGGTGCCCACACATTAGAACGATTTTTGGGCCGATTGGCCGATTTTCGATAAATCGCCCGATGCTCGCTCCCGTGGATGTTTTGCTAAATCTTCTGATCTTACGTGCTGCACAAAAGATCAGAAGATTTAACAAAAGATCCATAGGAACGCACACGGGATCTTAAGAAAAATCTTTGGTAAAGATGTGTGCTTGCCTGAAATCTTTTGTCCAGATCGGACAAAAGATTTGAAGGCTAATTTATGCGCACATCTTATGATCGCAGATCTTTGTGGGCACCTTAACTCTCTCTGCACCTGTTCTACATCTTCCCAACCTGCAGAGCACATGGTTTTGTCCATTAAAGGAGTTTGCTTTTGCAAACCAACCAGAATCGCCCCCATTGTTTGTACGCAACTTTAAAGGGTTTTGTCTGTTACAGTATCATCTATATATATGTTTAGTGTCCGTGTGTAACCGAAACACTGCCATCTGTTGGCAGTGACTGAAACTACATCTGTTTCCTCTCTCACCCATGCACAAACACAGAGGCAATCACAAGGTTTCAGACTAGCTTCATTTACTTTGAGCAAGCTTACTAGTAAAAGATATGTTTTCAGCACCTGTGACTATGTAAGCATTTCCACGATATTGCAAAGGCTTCAATATTATGGTATTTGACACATTAATTAAATGTGATACTTTAATTACATTTTGTTGATGAAACAGCACAGATGTACAAAAACAATTTTACGCAGACAAAAAAGTTAAATAAAAAAATGGAAACTGTCATCGGAAGCACGTACATAATCCAGCAATGGGAATAATGCAGCTGTGCATGAAATACTGTATAGCAAGTGATTATGGGGTGGATCCAGCGTTCTGTCCTCCCTGGTATGCCCCCTCGGGTTGGGATCATTTGATCTACAGCATGATGGTCGACAGTCATTAGGTCGACACCATTAGGTCGACACTGGAAACTGTTGACATGGGTCTAGGTCGACATGGGAAAAGGTCGACATGGGTCTAGGTCGAAAGGTCATTCGTTCGACAGGTCGTTAGTTCGACAGGTCATTAGTTCAACAATGTCTATGTCAACAGTCAAAAGGTCGACATGGGGTTTTTCACTGTTTTTTTACCTGAATGTCAACACAGTCAACATGGACACAGTTTCAAGTGCACCGCATCCCCTCGCATCGATCGCTGCTCTCGGCACACTATTTTATTCTCCCACCATGCCCTAGTGGATGGTAGGGCATGAAATACTGCCTGTCTGCACATGCCGGCTCAAAAAACTGTGAAAAACCCCATGTCAACCTTTTGACTGTCGACCTAAACATTGTCGAACTAATGACATGTCGAATTAACGACCTTTCAACCTAGAACCACGTCGACCTTTTCCTATGTCGACCTAGACCCACGTCGACCTTTTCCCATGTCGACCTAATGGTGTCGACCTAATGACTGTCGACCATCATGCTGTAGACCAAATGACCGTATCCCATTATGATGGGGGCCCTCTTACCTACCTCTTTGTAATTCTTCTTTATATACAACTTCTGTTTTATTAAACATAGATCAGAGAACACCAACCTTCAGATAAATCAATTGGTTAACACAGCAATTAGACCGCTTGAAGCAAGCTGCTGAGCTGACGGACTGTGCATAGTAATTGACCAAATGTTTTTTGTTGCGTTTTCCCAGCAAGCCTGACATTGGATCTATGCAATGTGTGCAGTGAATATAACAAAACCACACAACTGTAAAATGTCTGGCCGAGAGAGAGGAAGCTGAGGCTTTCATGTATATTAATTTATTCAGCAAGTCTCTCTGGGGAAGAATTTGTATACACAGTGAATATATTTGTTTGTTTTTCTTAAAGAAATAGTAAAAAAAAAAAATTAAAAAGGTGAAAACTGGAAATCAAACAAAAAAGATATCTTAAGGCCCGTACATATGGGGCGACGGGTGCCCTGTGCTGAGCGAGGTGCTTAAGCACAGATTGCTTAGCACACATGTCATGCACGTGTGATGTGTGCTGAGTGAGCTGTGCTGAGCAGTGTTTTGCCTATGCTGAAAGGCGATCTAAGGAAGATAGACACTGTCTATCTGTGCAGGCAAAGGCAATACGCGGGACAGTGCATCGCCATCACTATAGGGTGTACACAAAGAGTGATCCGTGCTTCAGGTCTAAGTGATATAGTCAGCAAATCCCTTATAAATAGCCCTTTGAGTACCAACATTGCTGTGTCCGCACTGATGGCTAACCTTGACACTCCAGTTGCGGATAAACTACACATCCCTGCATGCCCTGCTACAGTTTTACTGTTTGGCCATGCTTAAACTGATGCAGGGCATGCTGGGATGTTTCAAGGTTAGCCATCAAATGTTGTGAGAGGGGATGCAGTCATTTGGTCTACAGTATTATGGTCGAAAGTCATTAGGTCAACACCATTAGGTCGACATGGGAAAGGGTCGACGTGGGTCTAGGTCGACATGGGAAAAGGTCGACGTGGTTCTAGGTCGTTAGTTTGACAGGTCAGTAGTTTGACATTGTCATTAGTTTGACATTGTCTAGGTTGACAGTCAAAAGTTCGACATGGAGTTTTTCACTGTTTTTTGAGCCAACATGTGCCGACAGGCGGTATATTTCATGCCCTACCATCCACTAGGGCGTGGTGGGAGAATAAAATAGTGTCCCGAGCGTAGCGAGGCACCATGCCCTACGGGGGATGCGGTGCACTTTAAACTGTGTCCATGTCGACTGTGTTGACATAATAAAAACCCCATGTCGACCTTTTGACTGTGGACATTGTCGAACTAATGACCTGTCGAACTAACGACCTGTCGAACTAATGACCTTTCGACCTATAACCATGTCGACCTTTTCCCATATCGACCTAGACTCATGTCGACATTTTCCCATGTTGACCTATTGGTGTCGACCTAATGACTGTCTACCATTATGCTGTAGACCAAATGATCTCAACCCCTGTGAGAGATCTTCAAAATATCTGCTAAAAATGCCAGCGACTGTTCTTTTTTGGGTGCAATATTTAACTAAACTTCAATTAATTAACTTGGCTGTATTTATATTTATTTATACTAAAAGAACAGTCGCTGTGAGCGATGCTAGGAATTTTTAAGCGGCTATTTTGAGGATCGCTCAAAGCAAAATTGACTCTCAAAGGATTAAGTTGCCCCATGTGTATGCCCCTTAAAATCTGAGAAAATCACCAGGCTAATAAGGATTTATTAAATATTTCAATAAGCTACAAGGTAAATCCCTTCTTAGTAAATCTCCCCTGATGTGTATACCCGGGGATATTGTCACCTCACTCATGTAAAGCATGGCAATTGGGGGTCCATGTGCTGAAATATACAAATTTATACACAAATAACCTTTTCATGTGTTGACCATTTTGATTTGCTTGTGTGGACTTTTTGTCTATGCCAACCTTGTGCATGTTGTCAACCTTTGCACTTTGAAAATACTATACCACACCAAACATATTGCCATTATTCATGTTACATAATAATAATAATAATAATAATAATAATAATTATTATTATTATTATTATTATTATTATTATTATTAATAATAATAATTTTATTCATAGAACACTTTTCTCCCTCAGGACTCAAAGTCACTTTAAAGGCATAAAAAAAAAAAATCATGATACAATTTTACAAATTGTACAAATGAAACACAATAACAGCAAGCAAAAAGCCACACAAAAATAATTCAAATCAAACATATAAAGTTGGGCAATAAATCCCATGGGTTGTAAATTACACCCACTAAAGGAACCAGATGAGGCAGCCATCTTGGACGCACTATGTAGGATAATCCTGGGTGGCAGAGGTTACACTTAGCATAGATGGCTTAAAATGAGTGGTTGCAGTGTCCTAATGCTAGAAGTAGTGTCCCAACATAACCGCCAGGTCAATGTATTTTTTTTTATCCCATCCACAGGCGTAATTGTTTATCTAATTCTCATTAAAAGACATTGATCCATTGGTACAAAATGTATAAAATATTATCGAAATTTGCTACTTTAAACTTAGAAATGAAAAAGTTATTCTCAGCACAACCAATGTAAATCTACCTCATTTTATGATGTTAAAAAGTCGTACTGATCATTTCTGCTCAGAGTGTTCCTAAACGTATACACAACCAATGTCGGATTATTTTTTGTCCTATACGATTCACTCAAATTCTTATTTCCTTGTTTTGTTTGTTGACAGTATGACAGATAAATACATAAGTGGTTCTCCACTGAGAGAAGCTGAGACAGATACGTAGAGTAATGTACACGCTGTAATGTCTATTGTTATTACTGAGTAGTCACAATCAGTTCTACAACTTGCTATATTCAAAAATATATCAGTGCCGTTTCCTGTAGAATGTAATGATTGTTTTGATAGTGAGGTAAGTGCAAGCAATTGCCTTTATAAATCCTCTGTAAGAGAACCCAAGTGGGCTCACGCAGTGTTCTTCAATTGACCCATAAAAGAACATTGTGCTGTTAAGAAAATGAATGTTCCAATGCAATGTAGCTTATCTCTGGGTCTTAAATTAATTATTATATGCATTGTACATTAGAACAGGCTAAACAGAAACAAGTACTTACTGTATCTAATATCAGGCCCCAGACTTCTGTTCATAGAATGAAACAAGCCTCATGTATGAGTTGATCTTCCTTTATTTTATGTGTTCTGCCTTTACTGAGCTTAACTGAACAATTTAGTAGGAGCCATTATTCACAAGTGAGTCTTTCCTTAACTACAAACTGATGGAGGAGTGGAAGTACTGATATAACAGCAGGGTGGGGCCCCCATATTAATATGGGCCATGAGGACTGCTAGAAGGAATGTTGTTGCTTACGCCACTACTTGTTTGACTTATGCTCTTTCGTCATTTTTTTTGAGACTCCCAAAGAGACTAGACCAGCTGCCTGTGTCCCACACCCATATTCCAAGAGAAGCGGATGGTCCATAGGCTTGACTAAGTTTATACGAATAGGGGTACCTGATATTAGGGTTGCAATGTTTAACTTGTGTTTCTTCGTGGAGGAAAAAATAGGTCCAGCACCCTCCTGGTGGTAGTGACATTACTCAAACCCTGTAAGAGTAATCAGACTCAAAGAGGTCAGTGGGTGCCTTATTTGACTCTCATTCCGCAAATTGCACAGGAGCCTAAGCAGGTTTTCCTCCTTGGTGGTCCGACCCTGCCAAGGTGTTAAGGGTAGTTTAAAAATGCCAACGCAGCCTAATGACATCACCATATAATGCTGCGCTGTGCTGCTCAGCCTCTGGTTCTGTCAGGACCAGGGGACAGGGTAACCAAGGGGATGGCAATGTACTGTGTTCCTTCTTCCCAGAAGTGGCTGCACATTTTGTGCGTGATTGGGTGAACTGTGCAGGGGGAGCGAGCGGTGGGACTCTGGAGGCAGCTCCGTACTTATGCCACTGATCTCTGCTTACCAGGGACTTGGGGTGCAGGCTGCAGGCAGAAGTGCTCAAGATAGCAGACGTGGGAGCCGGAGCAGTAGCTGAGAGCCGATCAAGCAGTGCAGCAATTAGAAATGGAGCCGGAGACGCTGACGCCAGCATATTTCAGGGCGACAGCGCATGCAACGGGTCTCTGAGCACACCCGCGACCAGATCAAGGGAAGAAGAGCCGCATGCGGCTGGCAAGCCGCGGGTTGGCCACCCCTGGTCTAGAGTGTCCCCAGCATTAGACTCAATTATTTGAGTGCAGCTTACTGTTAGCCACCACTTGCAGTATTTATGACGACAAGTAAAATGCAAGGTGAAACTAGCTTTGAATGTTTAACGCCATCTGAGTATAGAGCTTGGGCGAAGTGTATGTGTATCAATCATAAATTAATTTTGCAGCCTCATTATCGAGGCGGATACAGGAACATTCCCTTGGAAATCTCTCACAGACCTCCACCTCTCTGTCACAGCAAGTGCATCAATCAGTAATAGACAGTGTTCATTTGTGAGTCAGTTGCACATTGCGAGGAGTGATGACATCTTAATGTAGACATGATGGAGCTCCTCCGCTCTCTATACTGGGTGCTCATTAAACACTGCTGTATAATTTCTCAATAGCACAATGTCTAGTCAACCATAAAAAGAGTCATGATCCTCCTGTCTATCTTCCATAAGCTCATACACTTGATAAGAAAAGTCAAGTACCATTTTCTGATCTCTTGATGTCAGTGCTTAGTATGGATTGAAGAGTATGTGGCTCAAGATAGTTTTCCCTACAGTATATCTCACAACAAATCCGAGTGATTCCCTTTTTCCTCTTCATACCTATGATGACCATACGCCAAACTGATATCAGGTGCAGATAAAGCAAATAATTAAAATCCACCTACCCTCTGCTCTTGTGTTGCCACAAAGGTCTGGAATCCGGGGGCCACACCAAACCCCAACTCCTGGATAAAAGGAGGCTCAGACTGGCTGTGTATTTGAACCTTTACTCCGGCCTCAAAAGTGGTTTCTTCTGCGGAGGAAAAACAATGGTGGAGAGATGTGAGTGTGATCAGCTAGAAACAGGACAACTGTCTCTCCTAAAGCACACTAGGAGAAGCAGAACTTGACATTTAAACAACCGTGCTTTTTTATACAGGATTTTTACATGATACATATTTTTACTTTTGTCACTATGGTTTCATTACTGTACATTAGAACACAAATTAAAATGTCAAAACAGAAGTATGAATTTTAGAGTGTGTAGAAATACTTATAAATATCTGCAGTAAACCCGATTATTAAATCGTATGGCATTTCTGAATAATCAGAAGAAAGATAACGTGCAAAGAGCACTAAAACTCATTCAAATTGTTTCATTAACATTTTTAATTTTTCATTCCTTTCACTGCATATTGACAGCACAATTAGAATCTGAACATATTCCCAATTCTGTATACATCTTTTCTTGATATTTATAGCCAAGACCCAGAAAGCTGCAGAATGTATGAAAAAATGACAATATCTTAAATGTTGGTTAAGAACAGGGTTGCCCAAACTGGTCCTCTCAATCTACCAACAGTTCATGTTTTCCAGGCCGCTTGTGGATCTGTCGAATGTGTCAGTTAGGAATGATTGCAGCAGAGGTGTAAAAAGCTGAGTTAGTAATTACTCACCTGTGCACCAGGTAGGTGGTCTGGAAAACATAAACTGTTAGTAGCTCTTGAGGACCAGTTTCTAGACTCAGGTTCAGAAAGACTTATGGCAGTATCATTTAGCAACAGCCCATCCCCTCTTCCCTGGGTGTCTGACAGCTCCACATTTGCCCATTCTCAGTTGTCTTTCCCACATCTACATCATGATCTGCTTCCTTTCGCTTACTCTACTACAGATCTACAAAGCGCTTCAGCAATGCATATGATGAAACAATATAAAGGTGCGTAAACACTATAAATATATTTTGTCAAATTGCTTACTACATTGTTCAGCAAGAAAAGTTGGATTAAATGACAGTTTTAAGGCCCCCACACACTAGAACGATTTTTTGGCCGATTGTCCGATTTACGACCGATCGTCCGATATATTAGGGTAAAGTAATACCCCTTTTACTCCGCTGAAAAATCCGGGTCAGCGGCGGGTCAGACCCGGTTCTTCGGCGGTGTAAATCCCTAACGCCGTGTCCCCTTACACGGGACTTCTACCCAGGTCCTGACCTGGGTAAAACACGGCTAGGACCTGGGTAGAGGGCGGTGTAAATGGGAACGCCGGGTCGGATGACCCGGCTCCCATTTACATGAATGGGGAACGTCCAACCTGCGGACCGCAGCGTCCGCAGGTTGGACGGATTGTCAGTCTGACACTGACAGCCGGCGCTGCTGTCTGCTATACTCTGCAGACAGCAGCGGCGGGGGAGGGAGGGAGATGAACGGATGCCTGTGTGCGGCATACATTCACCTCCTGTCCAATGGCGGGGGGTGCGCGCGGGGACTGGGGGCAGCCTAGCAGCTTACCTTAGTGCTGGGCTGCCCCCAGCAGCGTTCCGGGTACGGCTGCGTCAATCGGCGCTTGAAGATGACATCCCACTGTCATCTTCAAGCGCCGGGAAGGGGCGGGAGGGGGGTGCGGGCGTTTAAGCCCGTCCGGTGTAAATGCCACTAAACGCCGGGTCGCACCCGGCTTCAACCAGGGTCCAAAAAGCCGGGTGCGACCCAGCGTTTTGGTCTAAAAGGGGTATTAGTGATACAGCTAATATAAACACTAGCTCAATCTGTGAATATTTTTGTGGATTGCACAGCATGTTACTCCTTATATCTTCTATTCCAAATCTCACCAGGTGTTTCTGGAAAAGCAAAACAGACCTGGCATGAAAGAAGAATGGAAGAGAAAGCATTGTTCTTGTAATCAGATCAGTGATAAGAACAGGGAACGCAATATGTACACAACGTGGAAAGTAAATACAGTTATAAAGCAGCATATGCTACATAAGGATACTCTACATGATTTTTTTTCACAACAAAGAACGTTTGATAGGATTATAAATGAAACACAGTAATACAACAGCCCAATAATAGCTTATGCCATGCTACAGCAGTGCTATGCTTCAACCAATAATGGGTCGGGGGGAGTGACAATATGTCGCACAAGAGCACTGATATTTTTATTTTAATGAGGGAACCTTTTATTCCCTGGGTCCCAGTTGCTGCCTCCAATAGTCAGAGGTTTTTGTGAGCCTCTGGTGAAAACTTTGTAGGGGTAGAAATAGGTGAATGTCACCGACTCCTGTTTTTAGGAGGCGCAGCTGCACCCAGGACAATAATCACCATTTGTGTATATTCAAAACACAATATTATTTATTTTTCATAAATGTCATAAAAAACAATTATCGAAGTGCACTTCTAACACAATAAAATAGACACACAAGACAAACTACATATAACATAAAATCAATATAGAACCATTATGAGGCTATATTTGTTATATTGAGGCTTTGGTAATTAAGGCTTTTCAATACATATGAGGCAATGGATAATAGTTACCAGTCCCGCATTAGAGAATAAATATCTCCTGTGGCCATAGATGTATTTTGAGGATATTCCTTCCTGGTGTGCTTTAGGGAGTCTTTTTATATGGGGTATAGATGCCCCCTTCACATGCTCTCAGCTGGACTCCACACTCCCAGGCTCAGATGTTAATCAGGTCCACAGTGACAAAAAAAGTCTCTCATCAATCAACTCAGGATGGATTGCGGTTAGCAGCGGTATTTGGTAACATTCCTTAGAGGCTTACATACGCGTTTCTCCGCCTCTGGTGCATCGGCGGCTTCCTCAGATAACTGTCCGCGGGGAGGGGCGAGGCTAAAATGATGCGAATCGCTGCATTTTGCGGCATTTTAACCCCTCCCCCATCCATGGACCCGATAATTAATGCGACTGACGGTCGAAGCCTCATCCAGCCTTGCTTTCACTCCTCTCCGGGCTTCTACCGGAGAGGAGTTGAAAAAGTCAGCATGTATGTTTAAGAGAGGAGTAGGCCCGTGTGTAGCCTCCTCCGTTTGGGCCCCCTCCTCTCTCTTGGCCAGCACGACTCTAGTGCACATTGCAGTAGAGTCTGAGCCCTAACTCAGACTCTACTGCACAGTGTTAAAAATGGGTACAGTGTGTGCGGTACAGGCCCTCCTGAGACTCAGGGGCCCATGTGCACCTACTGTACCATGGGGCTATTACAAGGTGCGAAACATGGTATTACTGTACAGTAGGATATGAACAGCACAGCCTATCATCACATTATAAAACAACACACGGACAAGACCCACAAACCCACAAACCCTACACTTCACAATCATCACACAAATAAAACCTAATTGGAGAGGAGGGGATCATGGCAAAAAAGGGAGGAACTAAAATGGATCTTTACCCTAAAGACACTAGAACCTACAGGACTAAACATTGATTTTAATATAGCAGCAGTCACATGATTTTACACATAACACAACCCGTTTAAACACACAGCTGATCATTACACTACTTTATCTCTCTCCTGTAATATCCCACATAGTGCATAACTTACCCATGGGGACTCACACTGAACGTAACCCCACAATAAAACTAACGCAAACAGGAAAACCACATAGAACACACTAGTACGTTATCTCTCTCCCCCTATCTCTCTCCCATAATCGTAACGTACAGCATGCAGAGTCACCCCACCACCAATTCCCCCCTTCTCCCCCCCTTCCCCACACTGTCATATATAACATCTTTCTCATCATCAAACCATCTACCCAGATATCATCGACACATAGGTCGACACATACACAGTGGACTACGTCCATTATCCTGCATCTCACCCAATTAGATTAACATTACCAGCAGCCCATTACAATTGAGGGAGGGTGAATAGGAAGGTCACCGCCCATATACAAACTTCTTTTGCAAAACATCAACATAGCCATCAGCGACACATAGGTCGACACACACACAGTGGACCTTGTCAATTATCCTGCATCTCATCCACAGGATTAATGACACCTGCAGCCCATTAGAATTGAGGGAGGGTGAATAGGAAGGTCACCGCCCACCGCCACAGACCAATTAGGACGTTATGATGCCAACCAATCAGTGCACAGCACTGGACACTTATACCCACGTACTTGCACCAGCAAATCATACCTTGAAAAAGGCAGTATATGCCGAAACGCGTTGGTACACGCACATACCCTTACCGCAACAATCCTGCAAAACATCCCAACACCCACGCCGAAGGAATACCCAGTATCCAGTCTCCTCCAGCAGGAGTCGAGCGTTTACAGTCTGAAGACGCGACCACGGGTACAGGCACTGTTCTCGCGAGAACAGAAACCCGGAAGTCGCGTCACACAGACCAACGGGGAATCGCCACACACGCACGGACAGTGGACGCTGCGGCTGCAGCAGTCCCAGTACATAGGAGCGAACCGCGCCACCACACACCCCATCGCCTCCGGGTCCTATCACCACCAACCCCCACAATCGGTCAGGACTGACCAGGGGTCAGCAGGATCCGAAATCAGAGGCTCCAGCACCTAGACGGTATGGAGCAGTGCAGCGGGACGCCGCACACTGCTCACACCTGACAATTGACTTGAAACACAGTAACAGCATCACTGTGTGGAACATCAGAAACACACAGGACACTGAGGGACATAAGCCAGTGGGCTTATGGTAGAAAGGGGTCTGTTGATCCCCCGATCCCCGAAAGGGTCCTCACGTGTCCAAGTGTACACCCAGACTTTGCCCCATTACCCCCACCAAGTCACCCAATTCACATTATTCACCATTTATTTACTGTGTTATATATTTTAAATAAACAGAATTTACATTTAAATCATTGGGACATTTACCTCATTTCCAGTAGACACACACACACATAGGAGCAGCGCTTAAGCCCACCCATCGTCTTCTCTGTATATTCAACACACAGGGGGTAGGGATACCCCTGTGGCTGAGCAGCGCTCCAAAAACACTCCCAAGGTGAGCGCAGTACACCCCACCCGTAACTTACTGTACAGTGGTATTACAGCACCAGACGCCCAGTCCTTGCACATCTCTTGCATGCTTGTACTCTACTGACATCATATTGTCATAGACATTTACTAAGATGGGTGTTCTATTGAAAATGGGCTGTTGCCCATAGCAACCAATTATATTCTACTTCTTATTTGTTTACCACTTTCTAGAAGATAATAGAAAGCCAATCTTAGTAAAATTAAGTATCAGACAGTATCAGACTGGGACATGAAGGTCCCACTGAGGGAATTAAATGGTGGGGGTCCATGTTTAGGGATGTGACCAGATTAATAACAGGGATACACATTACAAAATACCCCATAGTCCTGGTCAGTATAATGTAACATATGTACAAGGTATCATTCAAGTGCACAGTCCGGTACCTGAGCCCTGGAGCCCACCAGAGTCCCACCCTGGTCGCAAAAGACATTAAAGTGGGTGCAGTAGTGTGCAACTCAGAATTAGCCCATTTGTCATCATTAGTCTATTCCAGGGCACTTTCTTTCAGTAAGGACACTGTGGCTTGTGTAATCTGATTTGGGTCACTGCCATCCTTCTATATAAATCAGCTCTTACATCCTACAGTATATTTTCCTCCAAGACGACTCCATACCTTGATCTATCTGTGCTGCCATGCACCTATTCTTCTAGTTCCCAACGCAGTGGTAAAATATCCAAAATAGATCCAGTTTCATGTCATGGTGTCACAATATACAATGTGAACAGAGAGGGCATACTTGTTGTTATAGCCACTGTATATTGCAAATGTAAGGATTCTCAGCTCGGGGTCCAGTGTCAGGTCATGTAGTATGTAACTGTTTGCAATTACGCTCTGTGATCTGTCAAGAGCCTGAGCCTACCATCCTCCCATCTTACTACAGAACTTCCCAATCCTATTTTTAAGCCTTTTCTGTGCTGCATTAATAGCAAAGAAAGAGCATTCTCGATCACGTCCTTTAGCCTTTAAAGGTTTAACGTGAGCACACCACTGTATATTTTCTGACTAAACATTACACCTACTGTAGCACACACTGTATATGCCATACAATACAAGATGCCCAGAATCACTGAAACACTTCTATAAGAGTAACGTACTGCATCACAAACGTAGCAAAACACCAAAAGGGCTTGAATATCGCAGCTTACCGAGTACCGGATACGCCGCCCCACCACTGCGCCGAATACCCGCCCTCATTGCCGAATCCCCTTGTTAACATGCGAGGGGATGTGCAATGAAGACACATCCCCTTGCATGCCTCTGCTGAAGGAGAAATCAAGTGATCCCGTGATCCCAAAGTGGGAACAGACTTTTATTTGTGAGCTCCCGGAAGAAGACAGGGCGGGAGGCTGACGTTCTGTGATGTCATCCGCCCACCCCTAGCAGACATCGTCCCGACTATGTACCCATTTTCATGGGGAAGCCCATAAAACGCTGGGCGTTCCCATGGGTGGCAACCATCACCGCTGCCATCCGCCCCTGGCCCGCACCTATCCTTGTGAATAGGAGCTGCACCTGCGCATATTAGACAATGCGCCTGCGCAGTCCCCAAAACAACAGAAAAAATGAATTACCCCCAAAGAATGACCCCCAAAGTGTGCTACAGACTCCGGCTATGGCTTTAAACTGCACAGGTATTTGGGGTCCATATAATAAGTTTTAGCTATTTATATCTCATTGCTTATGATAAATGGTGCTCTACGCAATCAGCTCTAAGCTGTCATTTTACAAACACATGACAGAAGCTGATTGACTGGAGTGCCATTTATCACATGCAATGAGTTTTAAATAGCTAAAATGTGTTGATAAATGGGCTCCTTAGTTTTAAACATGGGAATTTGTTTATCTAGACTTAGTAAGGCTTTTGACACTGTCCCACATCGCAGACTGTTATATAAACTTGAAAGCTTGGGATTGGATTCTAAGATGGTTGAAAGGATAAGATCTTGGTCGCAGGACAGAAAACAGAGAGTTGTAGTAAACAAGTACAGTCTAAGCAGGGAAAGGTTACAAGTGGAGTACCCCATGGATCTGTACTTAGACCAGTGCTTTTTAATATCTGTATTTGTGATGTTGCAAATGGAATTGAGGGTAAAATGTGCCTTTTTGCAGATGACAGAAAGGTATGCAACAGGGTAGACACACCAGGAGGGGTAAAACAAGTGATTGATGATCTAGGTAGATTATAGAAATGGCCAAGAGCATGGCAAGTACAGTTTAATGCCAAAAAAATGCAAAATCATGCACTTGGGTCTCAAAAATCCAAAGACTAAATGCACTATAATGGAAACTACTGAGGAAGAGAGGGATCTAGGTGTCACTATTTCAGGGTACTTAAAGGCAGGTAGGCAATGTAACAAAGCAATAAAGAAGGTGTCAGATGCTTGGTTGCATAGGGAGAAGTACAGTATCAGCAGTAGAAAGAAAGAAGTAATAATGCCATTGTATAGGTCATTGGTACAACCTCATCTAGAGTACTGTGTTCAGTTCTGGAGGCCATATCTCCAGAAGGATATAAATACATTAGAGACTGTACAAAGAAGAGCAACTAAAATGGTGCATGGCCTACATCACAAAACGTACCAGGAAAGACTAAAATATCTTAATATGTATACTTTGGAGCAGAGAAGGGAAAGGGGGGACATGATAGAAAGTTTCAAATATATCAAGGGCTTTTACAAGGTACAGGTGGAAGACATTCTTCACAGGAAGAGGAGCAACAGAACACGAGGAAATGAGAGGAAGGGCGAGCGCACGCGAAATACGAGGCCGAAGCGTGGCGAGCGAAGCGAGCCCCACGAGGGTACGCACAATACATGTAAAGTAATCCGTGTCCCCTCGCGGGGCTCGCTGCGCTCGCCACGCTTTGGGCTCGGTGGCTCGCTGCGCTCGCCACACTATCTAAAATCAACTCCACGCCGACGTGGATAGTGGGGGTATGCAAAGGTCGGAGGACGCGTACCGCCGCCCCTCGTGGGCTCCCTGCGCTCACCACGCTTCGGGTTGGCATTGATCGTGGGGGTGGCGTTGACTATGGGGGGCCATTTAACATTGTAAGGACCCATCAGGGTGGTTGTACAATAAAAAATTGTATACCATTGCATCGCATGCATGCGTATGGCATGCGATGCGATCGCATAAGTTGCCTTAAGATGAAAATATTGGGCGCCATGCTAAGAAACAAGTACCACTATACATAATATTATTTATTATTGCCTGTTCAGCAGTTTTATAGATTTATTTATTTCAAATCAATCTTAATCAATGTTGGACTTCCGTGGCTAAAACCCACATCGACATATTGATTTCGATACACTGTACATTGTTAACTGTTAGTTAATGTGTGTTTTAGCCCTGGAAAATGCAACATCAAGTATTCGATTTTCATCGCTTTGAAATCAATTAAACAAAAAATAAAATAACCTAAAGTAAATATAAGGAAAATGACTCAAGGTAACACAACCAGGACAAACTCACAATATAGGACCCAATATTACACCAGGAAATATCTGCCACGCTGTGATAAACAATCTGCCTACGAAAAACTGGAAGGGCTGCAGCTCAGATGCACTGTAAATCCATCTATGTAACTAATATGTTGTGCTGTTCATGCTTTGCTTTTCTAGCACACTGTAACTGATTGCATAATTAAACAGTCTGACGCTGGTTGTGCGTTATTGGTTTGCCTCTTAGCATTTCTCTGTATGCTGTATGTTTAGTGGAGGAGTAAATAGCAGTTTCATAACTGGGACAGTCAAAGTCTTTGCAGATGTGTCCCTGAAAACGTGAAAGTGGGACCGTGAAACGTAGACAGGGTGAAGAAAACGGGGAGATGGGAGGAAAGGAGGAAGATTAGAGAAAAAAGGGGGAGAGGAGAAAGCGGATGTAAAGCAAGGGTAAAAAAATAGGAATCCAACAAATTATAGGGTTAATATACTATTAGGAAAATAACTGTGCAGACACCCTATCTATGATGACACTGCTGTACATGGTTCCAGCTAATACTGTACATCTACAGTGTCTTGGTCAGGGTTGCCAGGCCAGGGAATGGCCGGGAGGGTCCTGGAAATCGTGTCCCGCTCATGGCCACCCAGAAAGGGGGGTAATCCTTCCACATTGCCCTCCATCTCCTGTGACCCCCCCCTGCGGGTCAGATGACGTGATTGCAGCATTTTAGCCCCTCCCCCGCAGTGCAATGCCTGAAATTGTGGCATTGCATGGCGCCGGCAGGGCTAAAATGATGCGATCACTCTAGACATGCCCCAATAGGGCAGCCCGTCCATGGATCTGCCCCTGAACCGCCCCTTTTCCTCTCCCGGCAATGGCCCCGCGCCCCCCTGCTTCACTGAACTGGATGCCAAAAAGTCGTCAACTATGGTCTAGATAAACAGTCAATAGGTCTACCCCCAAAAGGACAACATGCAATAGCTCAGCAGGGTCAAAAGGTTGAAGGGTTCAAAATGTTGACATGCAAAAGGTTGACATACAAATGGGTTGACAGGGTCAAAGGTCGACATATAAAGAGGTAGACACGTGACAAGGTTGACATGAGTTTTTCATGATATATTATTTTTAAACCGGCTTGTTCTTACTTCACCATCCATATCTGCAAAGAGGGAGAAGATAATAGTATGCCTAGAGCACCAAGGCCAAAGCATGACAATTACACTAATTAGGGGTCAATGTCAACCTTTTGACCCTGTCAACCTTTTTTATGTTGACATTTTGACCAGTCGAACCTTTGATCCTGTTGACCCTTTGGTATAGGCCTATTGACTGTCTATCTAACAATGCAGACCTGCTGTACATGAATACTGTTTAAATGTTAATGTTTCATTTTCACTTTCTTCTGACCTTCTTGAAAACAAAATTATATTTTTTCAAATGCCTCACAAGTGGCTTTTAGAGCCTCGATCACATCTCCAACAGTACATTGACTGTGTGACCGAAGCAGGCTCATTTTCTTACAAGCAAGGGGAACAATGGGGATAAATGCAGTACTTGGGAGGACTGCACATGGCCTATTATATGCTGAATGCAGCCCCGGGTCCTCCAGTTTTACGCTGCTTGTCTAGAAGACTTAAGGAAGTTTTATAATCATTTTTCTATTCCGTTGTACTAATTGGCAGGAATTGTATATCTTAACTAATAGAAGGGATTTATTTACTAAGATGGGAGTTCTATTGAAGGCTTCTATGGGAAACAAATCAGATTCTACCTATTATCTTCTAGAAGGTGCTAAATAAACAAGAAATAGAAGGCGTGTGAGTGGGGCAGGTGTTCATGCAGGCGGCAGGCAGCGCATACAAGCAAAGCTGTTAATTTCGCAGCTTTGTGTGTCAACCAGAATCACCCCCATAGTATAGTAAGTTAGAGTTTATTTTATGTGCCATAGCAGTGCCATAACTTACATTATACAACACAGTGCCCCCAATTCCTATTGTACCACACTGTAGTTCCCTAGTTCACAATATGCTGACATTGTAGTGCTGTCAGTTATGCTGTCATTATGCCACGCCATGTCCATAGTTCACATAATGCTACATTGGGACAGATGTATCAAGCTTCAAAAGTGATAAAAAGCCAGCCAATCAGCTCCTAACTGGGATGTTACAGTCTGGGTTTGAAAAATGAAAGGTAGGAGTGGATTGGCTGGTTATCACTCTCTACTTTATCACCTTTTGAAGTTTAATACATCTGGCCCATTGTGCATGCAGTTCTTACTGTGCCATATTACAATGCCCTCGCTCTTCAGGCTGGATATTTGGGCCCTTATTCAGATCGCTTCGCTCGGATGCGTCCACGGCTGTATAGAAAACCAAACTGTCACAGGCTTCTGCATAGAGCCGGATGACAGCGCCGGGCAAATAGTAACTAACCGGGTATAATGAACGGTGACTAGAGGGATGATAGCAGCCTGAGCAAGGGCAGTACTGTGTAGCAGTCGTCACGTGATTCATAGGACTCGCGGTCAACTAAGGCTTACAGTGTAACTGGGCAGTACAGAAAGTCTGACTGTCCCTGACTGCTGCACAGAACTGAATAACAGCACCGAACTAACACTTACTGACTGGGTATAACAAACCAGCTATTATAGGGGTGATCTCAGCCGTAATAACGGCAGTACTGTATAGCAGCCCGCAAGTGATTTGTCATTAAGGCTAATAGGATTGGGTGCAAATTATAAGTATCCTATACTTATAACAGTCCGACAGCAGTGTATTAATAAGGTCATAAGGCTACGTGCATATTATGAAATAAGCACCCTGGAACATATTTAAATGCCGACGACAGCCTAATAAACGGCATTTCCGACACATCTGCATTGGAGAGGCAGAATGAGAACTGTCTCCTATTACCAGCCTATAGAGTAGATTCATACTGCAAAAAGAAGTTAGCTCTTCACAGATAGCTGGCATGAAATACCCTAGAGCAGGCATGTCCAAAGTCAGGTCCCGGGGGCCAAATGCGGCCCGTGCTGTTATTTCAAGCGGCCCACAGCCTCCAGCAGGCAGAGCATCAGTGGGAAGCACAGCACAGGACACTAAAGGTGGGGACCTGTCGCGCCTCTACCTTGCTGCCTACTGCAGTGATGAGGTGCTGGCCGCCACAGTCAGATGTGTTTGGCGTCCTACCCAGTGGCGCCGGAACGGGGGGGGGGGCGAGGGGGCAGCTTGCCCCCCCCAAAATTACTGAGGCGGCGCTATCGGATTCCTGCTCGGCGCCGGCGGGCGGGCGGCTGATTAATCAGTAATATAGGCGGGCGGGCGGTGGGCTGATTAAGCTTGATTCAGCCTCCCACCCGTCCGCCTATATTACTGATTAATCGCAGCCTCCCTCCCGCAAGAAGAATCATGGCGGGCGGGGGTCAGGTGCTTAGGATGCTCTGGAAGCAGCATCCCGTGCGCGTACCTGCCGGGAGTCCCCCACCCCACCTGCAGTCTCAGACAGAGTGGGCAGTGAAGCACGGGCAAGTGGATGATCATGACGACGCCTGCCCGTGCGTCTGACGTCACATGGAAGAGCCGGACGGCAGAGGTCCTGTGCGCTGGCAGCTGTGGCGCAGGAAAGTGGGTGGGAGCCGCAGCAGTCTGTGTGGTTGAAGTGGACTCGGGGTAGGAATCCAGGGGACTGTCCTGTGTCTGGTAAGAGAGCCAAGCACAGCATTATATTTAATTTGTGTATAATTTGTATGATCTGACAGTGTGCCCATTAGATCAAATAAATGTGCACTGTGTGTAACTACTGGGGATGTAAACATTTGTTGGGATTCATCTGCTAATGTATTGGAGGGGGGATAGTATGTAATAACAGTTATATTGTACACCTGTTGTTAAAGGTACTGCATCCAATTAGACATTATTTTCTAGTAACTAGGCAAGTTAGATTCATGGGGGGTGGGGAGGCGGGGTCATGAATTCACCCGCATCGCGTCACTGCCTCTGTGATACTGGAGGAGGCTTCCGGCGGCTATTTTTTTTTTTTTGGGGGGGGGGGGTACATGAGAGGGAGTGGTGGCGGTGGTGGGCCGATTACTTGGCTTGCCCCCCAGGCTGAAAGTTGCCAGCCAGCCCCTGCCACCCGCCCACATGGATGGCTGCTGCTGCTGCGGGGAGATGTTGACAACACGCGCCCGCCAATCACAGTGGCTGTGGATGTGATGTGTACACAGTGATTGGCGGGCGGTAGGGAGGGAGACTGGTGGATCAGTGCATGGGCGGGACGCGGGAGCATCCTAAAACAGCCGCAGCAGCAGCCATCACGCTGTGTAACATCAAAACTGTGTAAAGGTAAATGCTGCTCCTCTCGCCCTCCCTTCCCCAGTGACTGACAGATCCAGGGGTTGTAATTTACCCCTGGATTCACACCCAAACAGGTTTTATGTGATTATCTCTGATTATCATAATCAGAGATAATCACATTAACCTGTTTGGGGGTGACAGTGCCACTTTTTATGAGTAAATGACAACCCCTGGATTAATGCTGTGCATTAATTAGCCAGCCCTGGTGTCTCTGGCCACATGTATATGCCACTGCCCTGTGTATAATGCCCACGAGTATATGCCACTACCCTGTGTATAATGCCCACGTGTATATGCCGCTGCCCGTGTGTATAATGCCCACATGTATATGCCGCTGCCCTGTGTATAATGCCCATGTGTATATGCCATTGCCCTGTCTATAATGTCCATGGGTATATGCCGCTGCCCTGTGTATAATGTCCATGGGTATATGCCGCTGCCCTGTGTATAATGCCCATGTGTATATGCCGCTGCCCTGTGTATAATGCCCACGTGTATATGCCGCTGCCCTGTGTATATTGCCCACATGTATATGCCGCTGCCCGTGTGTATAATGCCCACATGTATATGCCGCTGCCCTGTGTATAATGCCCACGTGTATATGCCGCTGCCCTGTGTATAATGCCCACGTGTATATGCCGCTGCCCTGTGTATAATGTCCATGGGTATATGCCGCTGCCCTGTGTATAATGCCCATGTGTATATGCCGCTGCCCTGTGTATAATGCCCACGTGTATATGCCGCTGCCCTGTGTATAATGCCCACGTGTATATGCCGCTGCCAGTGTGTATAATGCCCACATGTATATGCCGCTGCCCTGTGTATAATGCCCACGTGTATATGCCGCTGCCCTGTGTATAATGTCCATGGGTATATGCCGCTGCCCTGTGTATAATGCCCATGTGTATATGCCGCTGCCCTGTGTATAATGCCCACGTGTATATGCCGCTGCCCTGTGTATAATGCCCACGTGTATATGCCGCTGCCCTGTGTATAATGCCCACATGTATATGCCGCTGCCCTGTGTATAATGCCCACGTGTATATGCCGCTGCCCTGTGTATAATGCCCATGTGTATATGCCGCTGCCCGTGTGTATAATGCCCACATGTATATGCCGCTGCCCTGTGTATAATACCCACATGTATATGCCACTGCCCTGTGTATAATGCCCACATGTATTTTTAAGTTGATAATTTTTATATGGCCCCCGACGGGTTTTCAAATTTTCCAAATGGCCCACGGCAGAAAAAAGGTTCCCCACCCCTGCGCTAAAGTACCGTTGTCTGGTATGAGATATGAGGATTCTTTTTTAAAGTAGTAAAATATAACAAAAACAACATACATTTGGTTTAGCTGAAATTGTACCAACATGCAGAATAAATACAAGATGTCATTTATACCACAGTAAACATCGTCACACACCCCCCCCCCCCCCTCAAAAAAATTGAGTTTTTTTAATTCCACCCAACGAAGAATAATTTTTGGTTCCTAAGTACATTTATAATGCATTAAATGGTACCACTACAAAATACAACTCGTCCTGCAAAACATATATATATGTATTTCACAAAAAAAAATTTCTTCCCAGCTCTGACATTACCTCCCATTTTTTCAGTTTATAGGGACTCAATAAGGGACTCATTTGCTTTATAATGAGTGATTGTAAAAGAAAAAAAACTTTCGGGGGCGCAGAATAAGAAAGCCAAGAAGCTCAGAGAGGAAGAAAATAGAAAACAGTCAAGTGCTTTGTTAAAGTTTTTAAAGTGTAAATCTACCGAGGAGCACAGCAGTGCCACCGTTACCGAGAAGCAGAGCAGTGCCACTGTTACTGAGGAGCACAGCAGTGCCACTGTTACTGAGGAGCATAGCAGTGCCACTGTTACTGTGGAGCGCAGCAGTGCCACCGTTACTGTGGAGCGCAGCAGTGCCACCGTTACTGAGGAGCACAGCAGTGCCACCGTTACTGAGGAGCACAGCAGTGCCACCATTACTGAGGAGCACAGCAGTGCCACCGTTACTGAGGAGCACAGCAGTGCCACCGTTACTTAGAGCACAGCAGTGCCACCGTTACTGAGGAACACGGTGAAAGTAATTGCAGTGCTTCCTATGAAGCTGAGTGTTTCTCTAGAGAAAAAGAACCAGACAGTAGTCTGTCTCACAAAAACGGTGAACAAAGCTCTATGGTGTTACGAGAAGACAAGCCTTTTCAGCCTGAAAAACATGAAGTTTTTTATGATAAACAATCAAAACGTTCTTTTTGTGTTGATTGGTACAAAAACTTCCAGTGGCTTCATTTTGATGAAAGGTGCAAAGGATTTGTTTGCTTTTTTTGCGTTCAAGCAATTGAAAAGAAACTGCTGCCTGACTCCTTTAGATTAGAGTCGGATTTAGTCAATGGCAAAGGCTTTCGCAATTGGAAAAAAGGAGTAGAAAAATTCAAATCGCACAGCAATTCTCCCCTACACAAGACAAGTGTGGCTAAACTAAGTGCCCTTAGTGCTAAACCAATAACCTCATTGTTTTCTGAGGGACTAAAAGTTCAGCAGCAAAAGAATAGAAGAGCTTTAATAGCCCTCCTGGAATCAGTAAAATTTTTGGCAAGACAAGGTCTTTCTCTGAGAGGCCACTGTACTGACCGTGGCAATTTAAGCCAACTAAACAAATTAAGGCGTAATGATATTCCTGAACTCAAAGTGTTTCTTGAAAGGAAAAAACATTTTACAAGCTCTGAAGTCCAAGATGAGATGTTGGAAATCATGGCCCATAAAATATTACGAGACATTGCAGCTGAAATTAAACATTGCGGAATTTATAGTTTAATTGTTGATGAAACATCAGATATCAATAACAAAGAACAAGTTTCTATTTGTCTCCGTGTTGTGGATGATCTTGAGCCTACAGAATTTTTTTTAGGCTTGTATGAGACTCGAATTACCACTGGTGAGGCCATATCTCATATAATCCTGGACAGTCTGAAAAGATTTAACATACCAGTAGCACAGCTGAGAGGTCAGTGCTACGATGGAGGTAGCAATATGAAAGGTTCCATTAAAGGTGCCCAAGCTAGAATACTCGAGGTGCAACCTTTAGCTCTGTATATTCACTGCAGTGCGCATTCCCTTAATCTAGCCCTACAAGACACAGTTTCGGATATTCCTCTCCTGCAGAATTATCTAAATGTTATTAATGATCTTGCTGTTTTCCTAAAAGATTCCCCTAAGCAAACAGCTATGTTTGAAAGAATAGCAGAGGATTTAGGAAGAGGACATAAAGATGCCTCTGTCCCAAGACCACTTTGTCGAACCTCTGCAGTAAATGTTGTGCTTGCTTCATATTCAGTTATTTTACAGCTCATGGAAGATCTAAAGGATTCTAAAGATGCTTCCTCCAGCAAAGCCCATGGATTTTTCTTACAAATGGAAAAGGGGACTTTCTTTCTTTCTTTGCTTTTGTGCAGGCAGATTTTCACACTCACTGAAAAACTGAGTGTAGTTCTCCAGAAGGAAACTCAGACTGTATCAGGTGCAGCTGAATCCATATCTTTCACTTTGGAGGTACTCAAGAAGCTTAGATCTGATCAGGAGTTTGATCAAATCTGGAATGAGGCTAAGCAACAATCAGTAGACATGGACCTGCTGCCACCAGACACATCATATCGCAAGAGAGGACAAAAGGGTTCTACAGAGCTATCGGCAGAAGATGCATATCATCTGCACCGCCGTATATATTATCAAGCCCTGGACACTGTAACAGGGGAAATTGAAAGTAGATTCCAACAGAAAGGATTTGAGACTATACAGGCGTTAGAGAGTTTGCTTCTTAAAAGTCCTACTGCATGGTGTGAAAATGTGAAAACTTTGGCTGGAACATATTTCATAGACCATCAAAGCTTGAAGAGTGAGGTGGAAATACTTCATGTTTCAGGATGCACTTTATCACCATTATCTGTGAAAGCATATTTTAAAAATTTGAAGATGGAAACTCGCAGACTTTTCCCTGAAACAGAGAAGCTGTTGAATCTATTATTTGTAGTGCCGGCAACATCTGCAACTGCAGAGCTATCATTTTCTATGCTACGGAGGGTGAAGACTTATTTGCGATCTACCATGCTACAAGAGCGACTGAACCATCTCTGTGTTCTACACGCTTACCCATTGCGAGTTGATAGTCTAAATATGAACTTTATTCTGAATGAATTTATTTCTAAAAATACATTTAGAGTGTCAGTCTTTGGCAAACCCTAATTACTAATGTTACAGAGTTGCATAAATATTTTTGTTAAGCATCATTTCCCTAATGTTAACTCTGCATTATGTTATTTTGTTACTAATAAAACTATAGTGTTTTTCTGTTACTCTATTACTATTGATGAAAACATATTTCATTAACTATCAGGGGGTAACATATAGCAATTCTGGGGGCGCCAAAATGAGATTATATCTTGCCCCCCCCAACCTAAAAACGTTCCAGCACCCCTGGTCCTACCCCTGCTGCTGCAATCATATTTCACCCTACTCCACAATCACAGTGACAGCAGTGTTTGGGGAGGGGGCAGCAAGGGGGAAGCTTGCTCCTGTAACATGCAGAGCGGAGGAAGGCAGCAGTGGGAGCCCAAGCATCTCCTGTCCTTGCAGTGCCTGCTTTGCATCTCCTTCCTCTGGCTCACACAAGGGGCTGGGAAACATACAGAGAAGGGAGGGGGCAGAGTGGGGGACATATAGTGAAGGAGGGTCAGGCTGGGGGACATACAGTGAATGGAGGCCGTGATGGCCATTCAGAGAAGGGAGAGCAGGGGCAGGCTGGGGGACACACAGTGAATGGGGGCAGAGTGGGGTACATAGTGAATGGGGGTCATACAGTGAATGGGAGTCATACAGTGAATGGGAGTCATACAGTGAAGGAGGGTCAGGCTTGGGGACATACAATGAATGGAGGAACTGATGGACATTAAGAGAAGGGGGCAGGCTGGGGGACAGAGTGAATGAGTGCAGAGTGGGGAACATATAGTGAATGGGGGACATAGAGTGAAGGAGGGGCAGGCTGGGGGACATACTGTACAGTGAATGGGGGGCAGGCTGGGGGAAATACAGTGAAGGGGCAGGCTGGGGGACATAGAGTGAATGTGGGCAGAATGGGGGACCATTCTGATGTGATTAATGATTCAAAGAATGTCAGGCTGAATGGTCGAACCCCACACATTTACAATTCACCAAATCTGGCCCTCGTCGCAAAAAGACACAGGCTGGGTAGTGATAGGGGTGTGTGGGCATAAGGGGGACTAAAGAGGAGGGTGGGGGACACTGTGCAGCTTCTGCCAGTGGGTGAGTGTCCAGTGTGGCAGCACAGGAGTACAGGACGGTGGCCCTGAGTCATTGTCTCTTCCTACTAGGTGGGAGATAGGGTGCATGAGAGCAGGAGGCTGGGCTATGAGACATGAAAGGGGTATGTGGGCAACACAGCGTCAGTGACTCCCCAGTGGTGGAAGTTACGGTTCAGGAGAGCAGGAAGCTGGGTAGTGATAGGGGTGTGTGGGCATACGGGGGACTAAAAAGGAGGGTGGGGGACACTGTGCAGCTTCTGCCAGTGGGTGAGGGTCCAGCGTGGCAGCACAGGAGTACACGACGGTGGCCCTGAGTCAGTGTCTCTTCCTACTGGGTGGGAGTTAGGGTGCATGAGAGCAGGAAGCTGGGCTATGAGGCATGATAGGGGTATGTGGGCAACACAGCGTCAGCGACTCCCCAGTGGTGGAAGTTACGGTTCAGGAGAGCAGGAAGCTGGGTAGTGATAGGGGTGTGTGGGCATACGGGGGGACTAAAGAGGAGGGTGGGGGACACTGTGCAGCTTCTGCCAGTGGGTGAGTGTCCAGTGTGGCAGCACAGGAGTACAGGACGGTGGCCCTGAGTCATTGTCTCTTCCTACTAGGTGGGAGATAGGGTGCATGAGAGCAGGAGGCTGGGCTATGAGACATGAAAGGGGTATGTGGGCAACACAGCGTCAGTGACTCCCCAGTGGTGGAAGTTACGGTTCAGGAGAGCAGGAAGCTGGGTAGTGATAGGGGTGTGTGGGCATACGGGGGACTAAAAAGGAGGGTGGGGGACACTGTGCAGCTTCTGCCAGTGGGTGAGGGTCCAGCGTGGCAGCACAGGAGTACACGACGGTGGCCCTGAGTCAGTGTCTCTTCCTACTGGGTGGGAGTTAGGGTGCATGAGAGCAGGAAGCTGGGCTATGAGGCATGATAGGGGTATGTGGGCAACACAGCGTCAGCGACTCCCCAGTGGTGGAAGTTACGGTTCAGGAGAGCAGGAAGCTGGGTAGTGATAGGGGTGTGTGGGCATACGGGGGACTAAAGAGGAGGGTGGGGGACACTGTGCAGCTTCTGCCAGTGGGTGAGGGTCCAGCGTGGCAGCACAGGAGTACACGACGGTGGCCCTGAGTCAGTGTCTCTTCCTACTGGGTGGGAGTTAGGGTGCATGAGAGCAGGAAGCTGGGCTATGAGGCATGATAGGGGTATGTGGGCAACACAGCGTCAGCGACTCCCCAGTGGTGGAAGTTACGGTTCAGGAGAGCAGGAAGCTGGGTAGTGATAGGGGTGTGTGGGCATACAGGGGACTAAAGAGGAGGGTGGGGGACACTGTGCAGCTTCTGCCAGTGGGTGAGGGTCCAGCGTGGCAGCACAGGAGTACACAACGGTGGCCCTGAGTCAGTGTCTCTTCCTACTGGGTGGGAGTTAGGGTGCATGAGAGCAGGAGGCTGGGCTATGAGGCATGATAGGGGTATGTGGGCAACACAGTGTCAGCGACTCCCCAGTGGTGGAAGTTACGGTTCAGGAGAGCAGGAAGCTGGGTAGTGATAGGGGTGTGTGGGCATATGGGGGACTAAAAAGGAGGGTGGGGGACACTGTGCAGCTTCTGCCAGTGGGTGAGGGTCCAGCGTGGCAGCACAGGAGTACAGGACAGTGCCCCTAAGTCAATGTCTCCTCCTACTGGGTGGGAGTTAGGGTGCATGAGAGCAGGAGGCTGGGTGGTAAAGCATGATAGGGGAATGTGGGCAACACAGGGTGAGCGGGTCCCCACTGGCGAAGTTACGGGGCAGGAGAACAGGAGGCAGGGCAGTGATAGAGGTGTGTGGGCATGAGGGGTAATAAAGGTTTTTGGCTGTTGCAGAGTAGGGATGGGCATTGGTGCAGACACCATCGATGGTTGGCATTGATGGCGATTTTGCACCCTGCCATCGATAGTAGTAACATATTAGTTGGATAACCATCGATTGTTGTAGCTATCGATGGTCATCCATTATATCTGACTATATATCAGAACTCGGTGGCGGGACTCGGTGGCGGGACTTCCGGGTGTGGGGGGGGGGGGGGGGGGGGGCGGAGCTATGCTCCGTGTCCCAGCACCTTAAAAAATTTGAAACTTGATCGGTTCTCCTTTGCCATTGATGTAGGGAAACCATCTGGTCCTCCCACATCGATGGCAAAAGTATTCAACATCGGCCATAAACCATCAATGATTTGAAATCATTGATGGTCGATGTGCATCCCTAGAACTGGAAGAGGATGGGGGACAGTATGCAGCTCCCGGCTGTGGGTAAGCGTCTCCTCCCACTGGGAGGGAGTGAGCGTGCATGAGAGCAGGAGGCTGTATAATAGTGGTATGTGGGCAAGACATTGATAAAAGTTGTGGTGCTGGTGCAGAGGATTGTGGGGACACTTCTGGCAGTGGGGGAACCTGCAGCACGGCAGCTAGGGCTGGATTTCCCACCCAGGGGCGGCACCTGCTTGTGGCAGTACAGGATCCCCCATTCTCACGGGGGTATGTGATATGCGAGAGCAGGGTCGCGGGGGTCCGCTGGGGGGGATTGCCGTAAGGTGGTCAGGGGGGTCTGCAAATTGCGGGAGGGGGGGTGCGGAGATCTGTGATTAGCGAGAGGGGGCGGGGGTCCGCAAATCGCGGGAAGGGGGATCCGCAAATTGCGGGAGGGGGGTTGTGGGGGTCAGTGAATTGCGGGAGGGGGGTTGTGGGAGTCCATGAATCACGCAAGGGGCACGGGGGTGCCGTGAATCAAGGGAGGGGGAGTGCGGGGGTCCGCGAATCGCAGGAGGGGGCGGGGGTCATGAATCGCAGGAGGGGTGGTCGTGGGGGGGCCGCTAATTGCGGGAGGGGGGGTGCGGGGGGTGCTGCGAATTGCGGGAGGGGGGGTCCACGAATCGCGGGATGGGGTCTGCAAATCGTGGGAGGGGGGTGTGAATCACGCGGGGGGGTCGCGAATCGCGGGAGGGGGCGCGGGAGGTGCCGTGGGGGTCCGTGAATCACAGGAGGGGGGTGCCGCGGGGGTGCCGTGAATCGCGGGAGGGGGCGGGGGTCCGCAAATCGAAGAGGGTGGGGGACAGCATGCCCTGCTGTCACCGGCGCAAAGGGAATCCCGGCTGATAAACCCAAAAGACCAGGGCCATTGCAAAGGGCAGCTCTTATAGGCAGAATTGCCCTTTGCATTGCTTATCACATTTGCAGGTAGGTGAGCATCGTCATGATGGGCGGCAGGATGTAACGTCAGTGCTTGGTACCATCTCATACTTTGTAAGATCATCAGATCATTTGGGCTCCAATATCATCATTATCATACTCATATCTACTGTATATACCATGTGAAGGCAATGCAGAACTCTTGCAGCATCATATAAATGAAGGATAATAATATTGGTAAAATTGCCAGAGATAGTCACAAATAAACACCTTTTTTCTTTATCCGAAAGTAAGTGAATAATAATAATACATCCTTGTGCACTTCTCACCGCCAATACATTGTTATATTTAGATGAATATCCTATAGAAGCAATTCACATTCCAGCATAATGTCCTTTCAAATACGGAGACATCTTGAAAGATCGCTATCTTGGTACATGATATAACTCTTCTGAGATTGAAGATAGAAACTGCACTTTACTCATCTTTAATCAGCCAGCATCCTAATGACGGATGTATGAGGTATTACTCAGCGTTGCTGGCATACAGGTGACTATTAGACAATCAGTATACTGTACTGTACTTCAGTATCTGTTGATCTTACAACATGAGCCAAGATATAAAACAAATCATAGTTTACTGGCATCAAGCTAAAAAGGGGAATAGTTTTCATTAATTACTGTTGTCTGTACTTTTGTTTTAGTTACTGTTTTCCAAGACAATCCTTTGTTCTAAAGTAGTGCAGCCAAGTAATATACAATAAGGGGCGTATTTATTAAACAAATTTTAAGTGAAATCCTCCCAAAAAAAAAAAAACAGAATGTATTACAGGGGATCTTCGGTAATTTCTGATCACAATTCGATAATCACTGGGCTGAAAATCGCTCAGTGCATACACACTGAGCGATTTTGACCCCGCCCGGCGATTTTCACCGCTGGGATCGGCTTTCCATAGCAGGATGCTATATAGTCAAAGTCGACCTGCATGTACAGCAGATAGGTTTAGAATTATTTTAGAATCACTTAAATGTATTTAAGGGCATTTGGAAAGGGTTTTTGTGAAAAATGTCTTCAAACCTTTAATTCACTTTTTTTATTATTATTAAACAGATTGTATTTCCCAGATTTATAATGCATACCTCCCAACTGTCCCACTTATCGCGGGAACGTTCCCAAATACTGGGGCTGCCATTGTCCCTCGTGGGGGGGGGAGATGGGAGTCCCCCCAGCCTGAAGAGAATAGACGCTGTGCGCATGAATGCATCTATTCAGTGGCGCAGAGCGGCAAAAAAATGGGGGCGCAGCCTTAGGTCACGTCAAATCGGGACAATATTATCACCTCACATCCGTGTCTGAGAATGCTGATGGTGATAAATTGTCCCCTTACAATGAACCGCACTGTAGGAAAGCAGTAAATAAATGACAGCACTGAATGCATTTAATATTGCTGGGGGGTTATCCATACTTGATCATCATTCCCAACTCAGCACAGGACTATGATTCAGAGCCTGCCATTGACTGATTGCATATTCTTAATGAATTGCTTTGTGCTATTTTGGGACCTGTTTCATTAAATAAATGTCTGGAAGTCAACTATACAGATAGGAGATTAAAAACCTGTGCCATTAGTGAGACATTAACTCTGTCACTGCCTCCAAAAGTAATCTGAAAGGCTAAAATAATAAATATTAACAACAATAATAATAAGCAAATGACGAGGGTGGGTGCGGTCAGGAATTACCTACCAACAAATCATGCAGTAAAAAAAAAACATTCCTCCATGATTTTGTACATCATGCATTGTCCGACTATAACCAGGTTTCACAGTACACCGAAATATGAAAGCTACAATAATAAACATGATGGCTTAGAGAGCAAGAGCTGATAATCTTAATGGATGAAGATGATGGTGAGTGTAGTAACAGATGGAGATCAGCCTGTGGACACATCAGACAGTAGCTTCCAAAAAAGTATTCAACCTCCAAAAAAGTCAACAGATTTGTCTAAATTACAAAAGACATGGGTTGATCCAGGCAGTTTGTTTTTATTAAAGGAAAACAATTTCGTGCCTCTGGGTATCGAGAACTTCAGTCCAATAAGAAAGTCTAAATACGGTCTTTCCTATTGGACTGAAGTTCTCTATACCCAGAGGAGCGCTTGATATGTATTGTTTTTCTTTTATATGTTTATTTGTGATTGTTGAATTTATCACATTTGTATCTTGGAACCTGTCTAGACGTGGAGTGAAACTGATTTCATTTTTGCTTGAAGTATGTTTTTATTGCAAGATAGCAAGCTAATAAGTTATTTCCAAACTCATAACTCATTACATGTCTACAGTTTTGTTTATAATAATTCTAAAATGTTGTTTCCATAAGTATTCAACCCCTGCAGACTAGTATTTGATAGACCCAAGTTTTGCTGCAATAACGGCTAGCTGATTTTCTGCATGAAGGTTGTTCAGCTTCGTTGGATGACACTTGTGACTGCAATTTAAAAAGATCCACCGATTTTCCTTGAAACTTCAGACATGCTTTCATGGGGTTTATATCAGTTATGGTTTCATTCTGACCATACAGAGAGGGCTCTTGATATTTTTAAATGTTGCACTTTCACTCCAGTTTTAACCACTAAACTCTGAACTGTAGGGCTCAAAATCTGATTTGTGTAGAGTTATATGGTCTGCCTAGATTCAGCTGAATTCTGCAGAATTGATTGGACAGTGTCTCACAGTGTAGATGGACAATGAACCACTCCAGTTTTAGCCACCAAACTCTAAACTTCAAAGTAATAATTGGCCAGTCTATGGCTTCCCTTAGTAGCACAGCTCAAAATTCTTAATTGTATAATGATATACTGTCTGCTTATAGTCAGTCAAATTATGCAAAGTTGACTTGACTGGGTTTCAGAGTGTAGATGGACAATGGCTCACAAAATACCCAGTAATTTTATAAGGCAAAGAAATTGAATGTTCTGCTGACCCCACCCCATAAACGCCCAACATTATGACATCATGTGCATGACATCATTGTTTTACTCAGAGGGGTGCAGGGCCGCCAGCTCAGGTATGTGATACAGTAACCGGAGCATGAGGATGCTCCGATCAGCTGCACAGACTGAATGATGCCTGTATGGAGAGTCCTAATACATTGGTGGTGCCGCAGCAATAATCCTGGCTATAAGGTCTCAATACAGGGAACCTACTAGCCATAAAAAGGGCTGTGGGACAGCAATAGTGCAGCCATAGAGCCCTGCACTCAGGCAGGAAGAGCTCATTGGTGGAATGCAGTGTTACAGATCCTTTTACATCCTTGCTGCATCATAGCAAGAATGTTGTGGCATAGTGAAGAGCAGCGTATGCATGCTCCCTCTATATTATTGAAATGAATAGGAGCTGGTTCGCCCTGTATTCGCATTATGATCCCAATACAGTAAGCTGCTATACCCAGCAACAATGTAGTGGGACACATATGTAGGGGATCAAACTTAGGGGTGTACAGAACTTAAATGTAAAATTCAAGTTCACAGTCTGAAGCCTGATCCTTGGATAATGGGGAAAGCCCTCAAGTGTACACCTGTGAACAAGTCCAACCCTGGTTATGGTTCTGGTTTCCCCACTGAGCTCTGAGGGATGGGCTTGTCTAGGCTGTGCCTGGATGGATTATTGCAGCTTTTGTTTCCTCACAATGGCTATTTCCAATTGGATAATTGAAAGCAAATTGTTAGGGCAATATCTCTCCTCCGTGTGAACTTGGAGCTTCTAAAGCACAGAGGTTGAATACTTGGGCAAGTAGCATATTGTGATGTTTCTTAAACTGAATAAATAAAGAATTATGAATTTTGAAAATGGATTTTCTAGATCCTACTGGTCAATAAAAAACAAAACTGTCTGGAACAATCTACGGAAGTTCTATTTTATTACAGACAAACCTATTAACTTTTTATAGGGGTTTGAATACTTTTGCAAGCCAATGTAAAAACAAGCCTGACATTCCAATTGTTTTGCAGCCAGTCAAAATAAAGCAGAGGAGCCTTATCTGTTGTCACATTCAATGTTATTACTTAGTGTTTCATTAAGCAGAGAAAACCATCCCTACTTCGTATTCTAGAAGTGGCAAAAGATTATATTAAAGTGCGGAAGGGATAAAGGTTTTTGCTCATCTTATCAGAGCACACCTCCCCAGGCGGATGCTAGTTAAATGAAACGAGTGCGGCTTTGGCTATCAGAGGCAGCAGAGAGATACAGCCAATTACAGCAGGGACACCAGTATTTTATTAATCTCTTATTTCCCTTCACAAAATCTCTTTCCTGTGGCTTCGTCTAGAACTGGCCATTTCACTTTTCATAAGCCCTATGCAAGAATGTGTTTTACTTTGACTGAAAGTATTACAGAAGTAAGCCAATAAACTATTGTATAATATTTTAGTATGTTTGTTATGTAGTAGTACTCTTACAAGCTCAGCTGGAGCAGCAGACGTGTGGAATGGACCATATGAGTATACAATATTATTATCATCATTTATTTATATGGGGCTATACATAAATGAGCAAAAACAAGAAAACAATGCCTTATAGGCAATATAGGACAAGCACCTGGTAAATAAAGCCATTTACATCAGGTGACAGGACACTGAAGTAATTATCAGAGTGGCAGAGACATAGAGTTAGGTGCAGCTGAATGGAGTAGGGAGTAAAAAAGAAATATATATGAATAGATAGATAGAGAAAGAGAGAGAGAGAGAGAGAGAGAGAGAGAGAGAGAGAGAGAGAGAGAGAGAGAGAGAGAGAGAGAGAACAGAAAGGTAAATTGATGCTTTATTGTTGTCCAACAATAAATAGTCCAGCATACCACCTTGTAACACACAAGGAGTTAATAGGAATCACCAAAGTCCAATATAATGACTGATACAGAAAATTGGAAAATCATAGGCGCTGTGTTCTTGAATTCCTTGGTCTGGTGTACCAAAGGCTTGTGTGGTAAATCCTTGTCTAGCAGTTGACTAAAGGACCCTGATATGATGATTTCCGCACCCTTCACAAACAAGAAATTCTCCATGGTCCCAGAAGGCAGAAATCTGGACAAAACAAAATGGAAAGAGGCACTTCCTGGTGCATAAAAAGAGTAATTTATTTATACCATGCTGGTCAGTCTGTGCACGGGTCCCCAAGACATCCACAAGCTGGGTTGCACTGCTGCATCCTGCGAATCCCACCTCACTTGTCTTACCTGGCATCTCTCCATTTACTGGCACCTCCGGACACTACTGGCAACCCAGCGTGTGGATGTCTTGGGGTCCCGTGGACAGATTGACTAGCATGGTGTAAGCAGCTTGCCTTGGTGATATGTTTCACTCCTTGTGGTAGCCAGCCCACAGGGCTTTTTAACTAGGTACTGTTTTAATGCACCAGGAAGCGCCGCTCCCCATTTTATTTTGTCTATATATAAGCAAAAAAAGGAAAAGTTACATGAGTGCTGAAAGTCCAGCAATTTAAAAGTTCAGCAAATAGACTCCTTGTCAAAAACAAAGGCTTAAAAATCACACCAAAGTCCAAAGCTTACAAATGGCTGCAGTTTCTTTCTCTATTAAGAAATTCCTCCTGGGTCCAAGAGGTAGCAATCTAGATAAACAGAGATGGCAAGGTGCCCTTCATGGTGCATTAAATAAATGTTTTATTTATACTTAAAAAACCATATCAATGGAACAGCATGTAAGAGCTCGTACCAATTAAAATAACATTGTGGGCTGGCTACCACAAGGTACGATTTATAGTCACCAGGCAAGACTGCTACCGCCGGGTGAAGAGATCCATAGGCAGGTCACTTCAGAGCGTGCACATGCTGGATTGGGCTGCAGCGTTCAGTGGAGACCAGAGTCGGGAAAGCTACCGGGAAGGAGAAGCAGGAAGCGAGCATCACAGGCCACGGCCTAATGTATTTCATCAGGAGACTTCTTCAGAGTGATGCCCCTGGACAGGTTGAGTATCCCTTATCAGAAATGCTCTGGACCAGAAGCATTTTGGATAGGGGACTATTCTGGATTTCAGAATATCTTTTGTTAATTCGTAATACCTGGTCCTCAGGTTTCCCCTGGCATCCAACACGTCCATATTTTTAGGCATCCTCGTTCCCAATAACGCATTGCGTGGGTGTGCCAGTGATGTCATCCATGCAATGCATCATTGGGGTCAGGAATGCCTCTAAAGACAGATGCCATGGATGCCGGGGGGACCAGGGGAGTATGAAAAACTAAATATTTATGTATGTGTGTGTGGGGGGGGGGGGATTTAAAAAAAGGGGAAATTGTAAAAACCTACAGTTTGTGGAATATCTTTTTTTTTTTTTTATATCCGGATAAATGATACCTGCATATAAATGTGTGTGTGTGTGTGTGTGTGTAAAATATTAGTGTTATACTGTAAATATGATACTACAATATGCAGTTAAGAAATATATCAGTAACATCACAGTATCAAGCACAAAGTTCATCCCTTGCCTGCATAATACTGAACAGAGGGTCTGAATCAGAGATGGTTCATACAGCAGCTGTGTCTTTGGAATACTGGTTCAGGCAACAAACTGATCTCAGAAGTCTTTGTTTGTTGTTTGTGCATGGGTCTTTCTGCCTTTCCTCCTTTAGTATTGTCTTGTGAAAATGAAATGCACGCTTGATCGGGTTGAGATCAGTCGAAAGACTTGGCCATTGCAGAAATAATTTTTGTTGCTTTACAAAACTCCTGGGTCCATTTTGGGTCATTGTCCATCTACACTGTGATGAACACCAATCAAATACACCAATCACCTTTCCAGAATTCGACTGAATCTAAGCAGACCGTATATCTCTATACACTTCAGAAATCAGTCTGCTTCTTCTGTCTTCTGTCACATTATCAGTAAACAGTAGTGACCCCAGTATCCTTGTAAGCCATGCAGAACTATACCATCACTTCAATGATTTACAGAAGATGTGGTATGCTTTGGATCATGAGCCACTACAAGCCTTTTCCATACTCTTACTTCCCATTTCTGATAAAGCTTGATCTTAGTTTAATATATCCAGAGAATGTTGTTCCAGAACTGGGCTGGCTTTTTTAGATGTTTTTTTGGTAACATTGGCCTTTCTGTTTTTAAGGCTTGTGAGTGGTTTGTATCTTGTGGTGAATCTGTATTTACTTTTGTGAAGTATTTTCTTTGTGGTTGGATTTGGTAATAATATTCTAACCTCATTGAGAGTTTTTTTTTCACCCACCTGGGTGTTGTGAAGTGTTTTTTGTTTACCATGTAAAGCAGGGGTGTGCAGTTATTGCGGCTGGGGGGTCACTTAAAAGTTTCAGTAAATATCCGAGGGTCGCACACAAAATATCTTGTACTAGTTAAAAGCCAGACCAAATGACTGTGTGTCCCTATCACCTCCAATCTTTTTCATCACAGCTCCCTCTCTCCAAATTGAGTATATATATATATATATATATATATATATATATATATATAGATAGATAGATAGATAGATAGATAGATACATTTACTGTACATACAAAGTAATGGCTGGTGCTGGCCATTTATTTACTTAAAGAAATAAATTGAACGTCAGTTTATATTTTCAGCTATTTCTGCAGCCTCTTCGTTATATTTCCTGTTTATTTTTGTGCCCCCACTATTTTTTTAGCTTATATTTATGCCCCCTGTAATATTTTGAGCTTATTTTGTGCCCCATTATATTATGAGCTTGTTTTGCACCTGTTATATTTTGAGCTTATTTTTGTGCCCCCATTATATTTTTAGCTTATATTTGTGCCCCCTGTAATATTTTGAGCTTATTTTGTGCCCCGTTATATTATTAGCTTATTGTTTTGCCCCTGTTATATTTTGAGCTTATTTTTGTGCCCCTATTTTATTTTTAGTTTATTGTTGTGCCCCCTGTTACATTTGTAGCTTATTTTTGTGCCCCTTGTGATAATTTGTTTATTTTTGTGCCCCTATAAATTTCTGCAGCCCCCTCCCCCCCTCCCCTTAAATGAACTTACCTAGTCTGGGAGCCTGGTTGGTTCTCTCTCCTCTGCTCCTCCAGTCCTCTCCCTGCTTGGCCTCAGAGCAGACAGGATTCACTTCCTGTCTGACTGAGGGTCTGAGTAGCAACAGGCAGCCTTGCAATTGGCTGCCTGTTGCTATGGATGCAGATGTGCAGAGAGCTGCTGCCGCTGCATTCATCCATGTCCACCAAATGACATGCTGTGCCTGAATTTGCAGCACACCCCTGCCGCCCTTGGACGTGCGCGGCCCCACACATTTAAAAAATATAAAACAGTGGAATTTGCCGCATGACGGGGTTGGACGGTAGTAGCGGGCCAGTCTGTATCGGTTCAAACCATATGTTGCCCACCAGCTTTGTTTCATAGGCACTTTAGGCAGTGGCCACAAGTTTTTATTTTATTTAAGTTTAGTAGCACCACCAACTACAAATTGCACCAGGAAGATCTTTATCAGCAATTATGTCCACAAAATACAGAGGCGTCTGTAATGATGGATTTCAGTGGTGACGAATTAATATTGTGTGAAGAAGAGGATGTGCACTCTGATGGGGAGTGGAATCGGAGGATGAGGATGACATGACATCCAGTTTGTGCAGAGAGATCATCGCCAGCTTGTTTTGTGGGGGCCCAAACAAAGCAGTAATTTCTGCAACAGTCGTGTGGCAGTCCCTGTGGCTGAAATGATTGGTTTGTCAAAGTGTGCATGTCCTGTTTATACAACGTAAGGGTGGGTGGGAGGGCCCAAGGACTATTCCATCTAGCACCTCTTTTATTTGAATTGTATGCTCTTTGGAGCACTGCCAGCTTGTCTTGTGGGGGTCCTCTTTTCTTTCCATGACATCCTCGTTAGAGCATCATCTTTTGTTTGAATTGTATGCTCTTTGGAGCTTTGCCAGCTTGTTTTGTGGGGGTCCAAAAGAACCAGTCATTTCAGCCACAGTTGTGTGGCAGTCCCTGTGGCTGAAATGATTGATTTGTAAAAGTGTGCATGTCCTGTTTATACAACATAAGGGTGGGAGGGAGTTTCCAAAGACAATACCATTGTGCACCTCTTTTCTTTATGCGCTGTTTGGAGCATTGCTTCATAGTTTATTAAAGTGTCACCCGGTCTCTCTAGATCTTTTTATTGTGAACTGTGACTGCTGCCCGTGTCCCATCTGTTAATATGGTACTATGACTGCTCTCCGTACCCCAACTTTTAATACGGTACTGTGACTGCTGTCTGTGCCTTATCTGTTTATAAGGTACTGTAACTGCTGTCCATACCCTAGCTGTGTTATTATGATACTGTGAGACTGTTTGGAGCATTGTTTCTTTTTTTTTTGGTGCGGGCCCAAACACAGCCACAGCCGTGTAGCAGACCCTGTGGCTGAAATGATTGGTTTGCTAAAGTGTGCATGTCCTGTTTATACAACGTAAGGGTGGGTGGGAGGGCCCAAGGACAGTTCCATCTTGCTCCTCTTTTCTTTAGGCGCTGCTGGGAGCATTTCTTCATATAGTTTATTAAAAAGTCACACTATTATTTTTTAAAGTGTACAAAATAGACAGGAAATGAGTGGAAATGAAGGTAATTAACAAAAACAGGCCAAAGTTCTGTTATTTTAGCTGTTTTTATGAGTTTTAAAAAAAAATACAGATCCAAAACCAAAACCAAAAAGGGTAGTTTTGGCAAAACCGAATACAGATCCAAAACCGGAGGCAGATACAGATCCGAAACCAAAACCGCAAAAAGTGGCCGGCACACATCTCTAGTTAAAACCCCAATTTCCGGGGGTTTTGCCGCATTTTCATATGTACTAATACCCGCCCCCACATCATCGCAGGACAGGGTATCGCCACCCTTGAGGAGTGGCAATGTATTTTAATACATCCCGCACATAGAACCCTGGGTGGTCTGTACTCCAATCTGTTGTACTGCTGCACCATGTGACTTTAGCTATAGTTAGTGTAGTGACACCAGTCCTTCTGAGAGGGGTAGGGTGGGCACTTTTTACCTTGGTCCCGGGTCTGATGGATTACACCCACATCCCCACCGGCACCTGCCTGCAAAAAAGTATTTTTTTTCATGCTCCTTCATTTTATCGGGGCCTGGCCATCCTGTTGTGCAGTGAGACTGCATGAGAATACTTTAATAAACCGACAGCATTGGACTGATGCTTAATAAGATGCTTACAAGAAAAAATAACTGGGCGATAACATTGTGAGTGTGAGTCACCTGTGGACATGTGCGTATTCAATAACAACACCTGCACACACATTATAATTTATTACCAACAATTAGATGCTAACTTTAGCCGTATGGTAGATTCCCTATTGTGGATTACAAATACATGCATTTAACAGTACAGCAACAACCTAGCAAGAGACTACTATAATGAAGGAACTCTGTGTTCCCCTACAAATAAATGACTGATCAGTTTGGGGTATTTATGGTCTTTTGTGTAATAATGTGTTTTTCTATTTCCTTATAAGTGCTTATGTTATAGTTACTGCATATATTCACTGTATAACATGCTGAAGTGGTGAAATAAATACATTTTCTACATAATAACAGCTAAAGAGGTGATGCAGCAGCTGAAGTTAACAGGTGTATTTAATTTGTCTATAGAAATGCAGTTTCTTGGTTATACATCACAGAATAATGTTTATAATATTTTCTTCCTTATATGAATTTTGAACTGAGCTGCAGCCCCTCTGTACCTTCCCCTGGCTGTGACTGATGCGGCAGCCCCACCCTTAAACAATGAACTGTGCTGCAGCCCCTCCTCTGCACATTCCCCTGGCTGTGACTGATGCAGCAGCCCTGCCCTTAAACAGTGAACTGCACTGCAGCCCCTCCTCTGTACCTTCCCCTGGCTGTTACTGATGCAGCAGCCCCGCCCTTAAACAGTGAACTGTGCTGCAGCCCCTCTGTACCCTACCCTGGCTGTGACTGATGCAGCAGCCCCGCCTTTGAGTGAACTGTGGTTCAAAGTTTGACACAGCTTGCAATTTAAATACATGAATTCTGTAGTATTTATCACTGTGAAACAAATTTAAGCAACTGTAAGTTAAAGTAATGTAGAATTAACTTTTGCCCACCTTGCACTGTATGTACTTTAGGTAAATAGGCTAAAATAATTACAAATTCTTTAGGATGTATGAAGCGGTGATCCTGACCGATATCGAAGCTACAATCTATACATTTTTTATTGCAGACGCATCCCTCATAGGCATAGGCGTGCACAGCCCATTTTATTAGTAGGTGCACAATTGGAGGGGCGTGTCTATCACTGCCTACTGTGCATCAATGACATTGCGCAGTCCCGGTTCGTGATTTTCCCAGGGCTTGGATATGATGTCATCTCCAATCACCGGCTCAGGACCCTCGTTCACCAGGTGGGATGCCGGGGGAACAATTTGCTGGAGTGATGCCTGTGTAAAAGGGGACAAATGCTGGATTGCACCTGGGTCCAAAAACCAAGGTGCGACCAGCCGTTTTGGTGGTATCAGTGACAGTGACGGCTGCAGCAGCTCATGGCCACAGCATCACAGTAAAGAGCCATTTATTTTACTTTAATATTTTATCACAATTTTTTTGCTCAACAAGCAAAGCAATCTATCTTGCTCAGGCTGGCACCTGCTCGGCGTGGTGTAGTGGTTGGCTGCCTGTCACTATCTATGTTACTGAGTTGAGGAGGATGCTGATGGGCCCGGCACTGTGGCATGCTGGCTCTGAAAGGCAGGCGAGAAGGGTGGCAGGCAGGATTGCTGGCGGAAGGTCCGGAGTGCGAGCAGGAGGGC